>NC_068981.1:111330313-111330697 GCF_001194135.2 Octopus bimaculoides
CAGCATCCCACGTAATGTGTTGTTATCTGTTTGTTGAGATATGAAAACTTTAGTCTATGTTTGAACTTTTAAACCCAAACCAAACGATAAAAAATTGGACCTACTGCGAGCAGCTTGAGCGGCTTAAGTCAGCACTAGAATAAAAACAACCATCTTTGGTCTTAAGACGAAAATTATTCTCCCATCAGGATAAAGCTCGGCCACATACAGCGAGGATAACATTCCGAAGGGTGGAGCTGTTTGAAAGGGAAATGATGCCCCACCTATCGTATTCACCGGATATTGCCCCGTCTGATTATCATTTATTCCGCAATCTTCAAGATCATTAGAACGGAAAAAATATGAATCTTGTAGACGAGATCAGAACAATACTGGAGGAGTATT
>NC_068981.1:111330707-111331271 GCF_001194135.2 Octopus bimaculoides
TGCCTCGTCTTCCGAATGAACCTTTTTAGTGGCTGGTGACGAGAAATGGGTTCTCTATAAAAATGTCAAGTGGGTAAGGAAAGGAGAAATACCAGCATCCCACGTAATGTGTTGTTATCTGTTTGTTGAGATATGAAAACTTTAGTCTATGTTTGAACTTTTAAACCCAAACCAAACGATAAAAAATCGGACCTACTGCAAGCAGCTTGAGCGGCTTAAGTCAGCACTAGAATAAAACAACCATCTTTGGTCTTAAGACGAAAAGTATTCTTCCATCAGGATAAAGCTCGGCCACATACAGCAAGGATAACATTCCGAAGGCTGGAACTGTTTGAAAGGGAAATGATGCCCCACCTATCATATTCACCGGATATTGCCCCATCTGATTATCATTTATTCCGCAATCTTCAAAATCATTAGAACGTAAAAAATATGAATCTTGTAGACGAGATCAGAACAATACTGGAGGAGTATTTTTCGTCACGGACAAATGAATTTTGGAAGAGAAGCCTTGCAAGTCTAACAGATAGATGGAAGAGCATTGTAAAAATGAAGGAGAGTATA
>NC_068981.1:111331558-111332516 GCF_001194135.2 Octopus bimaculoides
TACACCGTTGTGGACTGGGTTGGAAAGAGCTGCCAAAATTGTACTATGAATATTGAAAGTCATTCACTTAGATTGCATTGAACAATTTACAGGTCATATTATGCTTCCTGCTGCAGAAATAGCAGAACACCATCAAAGGAAAGAGGCGTGGTATGCTGACCAAAGGAGTGTGCAAAAATAGTCCTGGTGCCAACTGCAAAGCCAGAAATGTAGTCTACAAAATAAGCTGTATGGATGGTGAGTGTAAAAACAGAAACGCGACATAGATAGGTGAAACGGCAAGAAGTTTGGCTGAGCGTGTAAACGAACATTGGAGGGACTATAATAATCAAAAACAAACCTCGGTGCTCTACCAGCATGCCAAAGAACAACATGGTGGTGTACTGGACAGAATTAGCATAGAAATCCTGTCTAGACACCCCGGTGACGCATCGTTGCGACAAATACAGTCCGTCCTCATAACTGAAACGCAACCAATTTTAAACACCAATACGAAACAAACAATACGAAAATAACCTAGTTTATCTATACGCTACAAAATTTTCATTTTCAAAGTATAACTAAATATTTACAAGGACAGTGTTAGCTCCCTCTTCACCAAAACTTAGAGTTACTCCCCTTTACTTACACCATAACATCCGCTTGATTTAACAACAACCATGTGCATAATGCGCTTGACTAAGATTGGAATTACAGACTTAAACAGCACCCACCCTACCTCTCCTTCGCAGAAATATTATTAACGCTGATTTCAACTAAAATGTAAGACTCACTATGCCTTACCTCTATTCTCACACCACTATATGCATTTTTTTACATTAGTATATCCTCCACCTTTCTATACCTTCATCGCTCACACCATGCATTTAAACAGACTTCTCAGCATTCTGAAGAGATCTGCCAATTAAATTGGCAAATCGAAACGATCGTAAATGTAACATTACATAATCTCTACTTA
>NC_068981.1:111332526-111332780 GCF_001194135.2 Octopus bimaculoides
CAATTAAATTGGCAAATCGAAACGATCGTAAATGTAACATTACATAATCTCTACTTAATTGATTAAATTAATGGCTAACTAGTGCAATCGACCTGCTTCTTCCTGTATTTGCTTCTCTATTCTTGATTATACTTATAAACTACGGTTTACACGATAAATTACCTGCCTCTGGATACCTTTTAACAAAGACGGTACTGACACAGGAAATCTCCAGGAGCGCCTTCGGCTAATCCCTATATATTTATGATTATATA
>NC_068981.1:111335080-111336711 GCF_001194135.2 Octopus bimaculoides
ATACATATATACGTAGAAATACACACACACACACACACATATATATATATGTAGAAAAAAATATATATAATATTAATGGTTTCTTATTAGGAAACCAATAGATTTTATACAGGGCTGCAAGGAGAAGTGCTCAGAATAATTGAGATGAGAGCAAAATATTAGTTATAGAATAAAAAGACTGGGTTAATGACTCAACATATCACACCCCCTCAATGAACATATATAAGAAATACAACATAATCCGTCAAACATAAGGAATAAGAAGAAATAACGCAAGAAGAAATAATAAATAAATAAAAAAATATAGAATATAGCATAAAATTTTTATGCACGAATATATTGTTTCAACCGATAACATAGAACTGAAAAAAATTGAGCTAAAGGTATAATAACATACGCGTGAATATCATTTCATAGAAGTTAAAAAAGTTAAAACTAATACGAATAAAAATTAATACGAATGAAAGGAGTAAAAATTTTGAAGTATATAATTTAATAATATAATATAATATAAGTCGATATAGAAAAAGTAAAATAAAATGAAATGAAGAAATGAGGTACCATAAAGTAGTCTATCAGTTGAAAAACAAGGATAGAAGTGATTTAACACCATTTAGAATTAAAGTTCAAAGTTCTTCAACTCCCTCGGGCACATTTCACAACTCAAAACCAATAGAACACCAAAAAGCAAGTTCGCACCAATTCGGCACACACAAGAGCGAACAACAGGTACCCAGCAGGTATCAGCAGGCAAAAGTTCAATTCCGCTCACCATGTCCAAAAAAGGTTCACAACACATGAGCCAAAAACAATTACAGCTTCTTTCAGTTTCCGTCTATCAAATCTACACACAAGACTTTGATCGGCCCGAGGCTATACTAGAAGACACTTGCCCAAGGTACCACGCAATGGGACTGTACTCGGAACCATGTGGTTGGAAAGTCAGCTTCTTAGCACAGAGTCACTCCTGCGCTTTTATATAAATATATATATATACCAGATTAAGCACATGAATGCCAAACAAGGTAGAAAAAATAGTACTCGAATACCAGAGGTAGAGTAATATGCTGTATTGTAAAGCAGCAAAAGTATCGCAGAAACTGTTACTCAGAGATTCACTTTCTCGTTTGTCAGACAGTTTTCTAAACAAAACTGTCCAACGAACGGGAACGTGAAACTCTGAGTAACAGTTTTTGTGATATTTTTGCTGCTTTTTAATAAAGTATGTATATATATGTATATATTCTTTTTTTCTTTAATTGTTTCAGTCATTTGACTGCAACCAAGCCAAGCACCGCCTTAAAGTGTGTTAGTCGAAGAAATCGACCACAGGACTTATTCTTTTCGGTCTCTTTTGCCGAACCGCTAGCATTGATTGTCAAGCGACGGCAGAGGGACAAACAAACACAGACACGCACACAAATACGCACATACACAAACACTTCCCCCCATACATTTTTTATTTCTTTTATTTCTTTTATTCGTTTCAGTCATTTTGACTGTGGCCATGCTAGAGCACCACCTTTAGTCGAGCAAATCGACTCCAGGACTTATTCTTTGTATGCCTAGTACTTATTCTATCGGTCTCTGTTGCCGAACCGCTAAGTTACAGGGACGTAAACACACCAGCA
>NC_068981.1:111336752-111339129 GCF_001194135.2 Octopus bimaculoides
ACACACACACACACACACACACACACACACACACACACACACACATATATATATTTGAAGAAAAGCAACAAAAATTCAATAGGTTATAGCAGTACGTACGTTTCGTACAAACTTCATTTATTTATGTAGTGAGAACACCACATAAGATGTGCAATGAATTTTCAAGCACTCACTTCGGCCTAACACCAGGCTAAAATCGGAATACGCTGTACCAAAAGGTAATATGATCCCAGTGTCAGAGTCGGTGCGTGACCTATGGGTTCACATGAGCAATGATGCAACATTCCATGTGCATATTATCAAGATGGCAACACTGTGTAGGCGAGCGGCTGGCTGGATTTTGGAGACATTCAGAACCAGGAAAATGGTTAGGGTTAGGGTTAGGGTTAGGTGCTACTCCTATGGAGGACTTTCGTTGTCAGCCGCTTGAACTACTACTCCCAACTATGGTCCCCAGACAGTGTGAAACAAACCGTGGCCAATAGACAAGGAAGATTGACTCGATGGAAAAGATGGGCTACGGGGAGAGGCTAAAAGAACTGAGTCTCTATTCCCTGGAGAGAATGCGAGAGAGATATACGATGATATATATTTGGAAGATCTTGGAGGGTTTAGCTCCCAATTTTGGAATTGACATCTATACCAATCCTCGAATTGGACGGCACTGCATCTTCCCACCTAAAATAAGGATACAGTACTGCAATAGTCTGAGATTAGGCAACCTTAGAGATCTACATGGTGTTGATGTGGAAGTTTTCAAGGAACGTCTTGACAAGCCTCTATCTGAGATACCAGATGAAACCACATAGTGGCAAAAGACACAAAGAAGAGCAGGTCTGTCCAACTAGCTACTTCACCAAAAACAATACCAGAAACAACACCGAGTAACTACAGGTGGTGCACTAGCATGACCTCAGCTTTGGGCTGAAACCAGTAAAATATAAAAGATAAGTGGACTTCCATTATGCTAGAAGAAGACCACATATGGTCTGACCACTAAGAAAAGATTGTTCTCAAGAAAATTCAGCAAACGCCAGAACGTAAGGAGTAAGAAAAACGTAAAGATACAAAATATAAAGATTAATCACAAACCCGATTTCATTGTTACCACTTAAGTAATTACTTAAGGAAATGTCCGCAATTCATCACTGTGATCGTCATAGCAATATAATTTGCAGAACTATACACGAGATGTTCGCATGAGATTCAATATGTATATAGTTCTACCAATTACATTTGGGGCTATATTTCTTCGTTTTGGCGCACCAAAATACCGGAAATAATTCTGCAGAAAATAATTCTCTGCAGTGAATTTTGCTGGTTAGAGAACATGGTCATTTAAACTTAAATAATAAGGGGGAAAAATTGAATATTAATTTGATTAATATCAATTTAAAACCAGTCTCGTGTATAGTTCTGCAAACTTGAGAACAATCTTTTATTAGTGGACAGACCATAGGTGGTCTTCTTCTAGTATAATAGATGTCCAATTAGCGGTGGTCATCTCTCTTATATGTATATAATATAATTTTTCTGAATCTTCAGATTTTTCAATATGCTAGGCCATAGTTTTAAATTGATATTAATCATATATATATATATATATATATATATATATATTATAAATTAACTACCAACAAAAATAATTGGTAAGCTAACTCAAAAAATCATCACCAAAATAGCAGAAAAAAAACCACAGTGAAGGTATGCAGACTCTTCAAGAATCGATCCTTTTGGTTATATTAATAATAATAAAGGAGTTACGACGCAAAAACGTATATATTCAAATGAACATATTTATCTTCTTCAATATATATTTCAGTATAAAGAATTCATTAAGAGACTTAATAAATCAAAATTTCTTTACACATCATTCAGGAATAAATATAACATCAGAAAAAATACATTCAGTTTAAAAACACAAACCGTTCATGGAGAAAAAATTTCACAATTACAAGAACCGAACAAAATTTTTAAAGTTTTAGCAAAAAAGAACGCTATTACCTACATACAGGCATCCGCGTGTGCGCTCGTACACACACGCACACACGTTCATGCGCGCATACACGTGCACGTTCACATGCATATGTATGCATACACAAACAAGCAAAGTTCACAAGTCATAAACACATACACACACACATACATCCACACACATATATATATATATATATATAAACATAAAAATATGTTTAAAAAAACCTCATTTTAAAATATATTATAAAATTATATATACATATATACATACATATACATACATATATGTACAAATACATACATATACATATACATATACATACATATGTATACACACACATACATACATACATATATATATATATATATATATATATAAGCAATGTTAATTCTCTAAATG
>NC_068981.1:111341009-111343159 GCF_001194135.2 Octopus bimaculoides
GCCCCTAACCATAGGGAATTGATCAGCCAATTCATACAAAATATAGGAACCCACAACATCCGCTATTTGAGCTGAGTCAGAACTTCCCATAGGAACATCGAAAGCATTAGGAGTATCTTTACGAATCCAAATCTTATCATTAAAAGAAATAAAGGACTTCCGAGCAGCTAACACTACTTCTATTTCATCCCTAGTAAGCCCTGCCTTGTTATGAAAGAACCAAAGAGCCTTATTAAGTACGCTAGCGTTAATAGAAGCATAAAAATTAGAAATATCAAACTGAATAAATTTAGCATTACTTTTGTTTTCAATAGAACGAAACCATTCAATAACCTGATCAGTACTAGACCATAAATTCAAAAGTAATCCATCAATTATAATAGGAATATACCTATCCAAAATACTTTTACTGATAATCCCAATCCCATAGATTGTTTGTGTCAAGATTGATACTTTCTATAGCATCGGGGAATCTTTGCAAGTTGCTTGATAATTTAAAGTTTGCAACATTTAACTTTTTATGTACCTTAGGACCAGACTGTTGATTTTTAGGCATTATCGAAAACAATTTTTTGCACGCACTAGACGATGGTCAGTCCAGCTCTATGCTCTTCTCTTGGCCCGAACGCTAGAAACGTCTCTCAATCAATCGCACTTTTGATCAGAATATAATCAATGAGATACCAGTGCTTAGATCCTGGGTGCATCCAGGTGGTTTGATATCTATTTTCTGCTTAAACAGAGTGTTGGTGATAACCAGATTATTCTCAGTACAAAACGTCGGAAGAGCTACTCCATTTTTATTACATTTTGCAATCCCATGTCGGCCTAAAATAAGCCATGAAACGTAGTCCTTTCCAACTCTTGCATTGAAATCTCCCTATATGACCAGCTTGTCAGAAATTGGTAATTTTCTCAATAATTGTGCTAGATAGTCATAAAACTGTCCTCCAGTTTCATCAGAATGGGACATTGTTGGTGCATAAATACTGACAACGGCAAAAAACCTACCTTTTGTCAGTTTAATACGACATGACGTGGTCCGTTCAGATATACCACTTGGAAACTCTGCAAAGAGTATGCTAATGTATTCTTGAGAGCAAACCCAACACCAGATTCTCTATGCTGACCCTTAGGTAGGCCTCTCCAAAAGATAGTATATCCATAAGTAAGTTCATTTATTTGACCCTCACCAGAGAGACGAGTTTCACAGAGCCTAACTACATCAAGGGAATATTTTTTAAGCTCACATGCAATAAGTGCAGTACGCCTTTCTGGCCTCTTGTTGAAATTATCATCAAGAAGTGTGCGCACATTCCAACAGCCAAAGTTCAAAGGATGCTTATTTTTACTTTTTCTTGAAAATTGTTCGACCACAGTGGCAGGATGACGCCCAGGCCCAGCCTGTGATACACTGGGACGCCTGCCGAGGCAGACCTCTTTCCCTGACGTTCTCAAACCTTTTTTGCCATTTACTGAATCTGTTTGAGACATTTTAGAGTAAGTTACAAGTGCATTTTCAGGTTTCTGCCAACCAACAAATTCAATGATTTTACTAAGATTTGGTGTACAGGAAGTAACTGTGCAGATGAATAATTTTCAGTTGGTGTAGCTTGCACTGCACTACCTCCACCTATTGGCTCAAGAAGACTTTCATCTGTGTGACATGAAAATTGACAAAGCCAGGAACTTCCAAGGCCTTAGGTTTTATTTCGGAGATTTCCTTCTCCTAAGTAGATTACCAACCAAGGTTAAAGAGCTTCTACCTGTCCATGAGGTAAGGTATCCCATTCCGGACACCAAACCGACACTCACTCTATAAAGTGATCAAATATCACTCCGGTGGCCGACGCGAAGTAGCTCATTCATGCATAAAATGAAGTACGATATGTGATTTGCAAATGTAAATAAGATTTTTTAAAATTGTTATATATAAATATAAAAAAGTAAAAGAAATGCAATTTAGAAATATAAATAATAATATAAATAATGTAAGATTTAAATATATATGAAAAAATAGGTACGATGTGTGAATAAGAATTAAATAAGAATTAAATATAAATAATATATATATAAAAGTAAAAATATACATATATATATACACATAAGAGAAATATATATATATATATATATATATATATATATATATA
>NC_068981.1:111344095-111353934 GCF_001194135.2 Octopus bimaculoides
AACAACCAGTGTGGCATTACTAGGAAGAATTTACTTAACTAACTATAGAAGGGGAAAATAAAGAACAAGTGGTGATTGAAGCAGAAATAGATATTGTTTAAGATTATATTAAAAATATTAAGATTAATAACATACTGATTTGAAGCAAAGAATGTAAACATGATAAATGAAACATCATTACCTTGTAATATATTAATATACGGATGTTAACGCAAATCAAAGGAAGAACAAGGTACAAGATATTTTGTTGAGAAATAATAATAACAACAATATACATGCTTACAAGGAGAAGATCGAGTATATTAAGACAAAGTAACTAGTGGTACAAGGCAACTCAAGTAGCATTACTGGGAAGGAAATTACTTAATCAACTATAGAAGGGGAAAATAAAAGTTTCTCCTTAAGGAAAAAACTAACAACATACTAATATAAAGCGAAGAAAGTAAATATAAAAAATAAATAAAGCATCATAGCCTAGTAATATATTATATTATTATACAGATATTAACGCAAGTGAATGGTAAAACAAGATACAATTCCGAGATGCTAATCTTATTGTTACAGATATTGTTATGATTCCTATATTAATACCTAAATGACTATTGCCATCATTTGTGTGTGTTAAATTATTGGAGTAATTATTATTGTTATTGGTATGAACATTACTATTATTATTATTATAACTGGGATGGCTGTCTAGAGAGGAATCTAAAAACAAATCTTTAGTATTAGAAAACTCAAATCTAACCTTATGCGAGTTAATTATTGGGTAATAGTGGGAACCCTTAGGAAAGTTCCTACTCACCGTGTCTCGGAACTGCCGGACCAAATTTGATTTAACTTGCTTCCCAAACGGGAGGATGAGCCAGATATTATTATCAACAGATCTAGATACAGTATTAGTGTGGTTAAATAAATAAAGAATTTTGAATTTTTTTAAGTGTTTAGAGCCAGTTGGGTCTCCTCTCTTATGTGAGTGATAAGCATGTTCCACTTTTTCAGTAAAGTGAGAAGAATGGGAAGAAATAGAAATGGGTTCATCCACGCTAGTAAAGGGGGTATCATGTTGTGTAAAAGGAAAAAAGATCTCTAGAAGAGTCGATGTACCTTACCTTGTCTTTATAACCTGCCTTCAATAAGGCTGAATTATAAAAGTCAGCCTCCTTATTGAAAATTTGGGAGCTAGAGGAAAGTTTGCAAAGCCTAATTGAGATACTCCTAACCAAATTACTAGTTATATGTCTTGGATGGTTACTAAAGGGGCTTATGTACTTGAGATTAGTTGATGGAATATATATATTTACAGATATGTCAGGCGCTCTTAAGTGCTACTGGTAACATGTAAAACCAGTACAAGCTATCGCATGGTCGGCTCGTCGGCAACTAATCTAGTAACCCCACCAGGCTTGCTTGGTGAGCAGCACACCCTGCGGGATGGAAAATAAGACCCATCAAAGGGCGAAGGAACTCCTGAACAGTCAATTTCTTTATTAACTATATAAGGTTGAGAAAAATAGGGGACGATACGAGGACAGACAAAACAAACATTGGGTTCAGAGGATCGAATGGGACGAAACGTATGAATAAACAATTAAGATATAAACAATTAAATGAGAATAAGTGATTTGCAAAACATGAAGCGGAGGACGCGGTCGACCCCACAAACCACATACTCACACTGAAGATTTTGTTTTTTTCCTTTTCTTTGTTCTCGTTTCGACAGGTTCTTTCACTCGCAACATACTTGCTACATACTTCCATCTTTTACAAAACACACTTTGCGACAGGCATTTCTTCTCCAGTCTTATTTTCCGTGTCATGTGGAAAACGAAAAAGTCAATTAACCCGAGACAGGAAATGAACATGCCTGTTGCAATTCCTTTTCCTCTCGTCTTCCATACTACCTCTTTCACAACAGCAACTACCGAGAGAAAACAGGCTCACTCCTCCCTATTCTGGGAGGGCGACGGAACGATCTTAATTACAGATTCGCACCACAGTTCTACTCTTCTCGAATGTGACAGCAGGTGTTCAATATAAGCCCAGTCACCTTGGGGCATTGCACAATCGCGTGCAGGACAGTTTCACTGTCCTGCTCGCATCTTGCACAAACAGGCGAAGGCGCACACCCGTGTCTAAAGAGCTTGTCTCGAACCGGTAAAGCTCCTCTGTAACATTGCCAGGCCAGACATACATACATACATACATACATACAAACATACATACAAGTTATCTCTACAGTTAGTTCCTTTAGAATTTATAGCCAGCATTGAAATTTACGATATTTCGTATACGCATATGTCAATATAAACAATGCGATCGAAGATAGAAAATAGGTAATGTGTATATATGCATATTTCAGGCATATCCAACCCATTAACTATCCCCGAATACATTGTTTGAATGCTTACTAACTTTAGCTGTATAACACTATAGGATTGACTTATTTACATATTAAACACATTCATGGCAACTGGTATGTACATCCTAATTGTACCCCCAAGTTAGTTTGTCATATCTATGAAGTGAAGCCCAACACTAACTCAAACGATCCACGCTAAACGCCAGTGTGTCAAGGAGATGAAAACTTTGGATAAGCATCCGGATAAGTTTCGATTGTCATGCTGAAAAGCACTGCCCACACCGAGTTTAGCATGCAGTCTCACAAATTTTAATCTTTTCCTGTCGAATTAGATGCACAATTGTTAATTCCCACTCGGTGGAGGAAAAGTTGTGCATCATGATTCATGCAGACGAAACATTGTATGAGCAATAAGCGTGGCTATACCTTATGAGTGAGGCCGTATGGAAGAAGGTAGTTCAGATTATCAGAGTCCGATGAAGTGTCCGCAGAAGAATGAGTGAGAAGATTGGGAGCAGCTTTCTAATGAGCTTTGTAGAATGAGGCCGCAAATGATTGAAGTTTAAGTACATTTTGGCTGTTAAGGGTGATATGAATCTTTGCAACGGCGTTTTTTTAATATATATATGATCGCCATTAGAGTTCGTAAGAGATCGTGAAAATTAACATTTGCAACAAATTAACTGCATGTTGTCCAACACCTAAGAGAGTAGGATGCAAGACGTGAGCAGTGATAGCGTCCGTATGGCTGCTACCTTGCCTGTTCATCATCATCCGGTCGTGCTTATTGCACGGGTCTCCGTGACTCGTTCTCTCCAGTCTGTTTGGTCCACCATTGCATGTAGTAGATTTTCTCGGGTGCACTTGGAGTCCTCGCACAGTTGTTTTATGTAAATTCGGTGTGGTCTACCAACATTTGTGTACCCATGCTTCAGTTCTCAGAAAAAAACGTCGCTGAAGATCTCATTATTTGATTTCCAACAATGTCCAACGAATCTTGTTCTTTCTCTGATGACGTGAGATATTGGTGGTAAATTACCATAGAGGAGTGCAGCTAGAAGTGCAGCTAGAAGCATTCTTGTATAAGTTCTGTCAACTTCTTTTTTCAAGACGCGTTGTTTAGAGTCCTTATTGTACATCCATATAAGAGAACTGGCTGTGCAACAGCCTGAAAGAAATTAGGCTTCATATTTAATGGAAGTTGAGATTTCTGGACCGTTGGTAATTTATTTAAAGCTGCCCAGGCTTTACCGATTCGGACATGTCAGGTCGATCTTGAACGCCACTGGTAACATGTAACCCAGTACAACTTGTTACATGGTCGGGTCATCGGCGATTAAACCCTATCAAGCTTGATTGGTGAGGAGGGTGATTGTTGGACACACTGCGGGACGAAAATTAAAATCCGTCAAAGGGCGGAGGAACTCATGAGTAGTCAATGGCTATCAAACAACATGTGCATATTCATATATTGTTTATATATTTTTATTATATTTATATTTCTAAATCTAACATATATTTTATATGTTTATATGCGTGCTCCAATTGATCCCAAGAGCTATGCTGGCGGGAGTTCATCTCTTGGTAGGGTCACCTATGCCAGACAGGCCGAGGGCTAGTATGCAGATTAAAATAATCACTCTAGAGGAATAAATTTCAATGATGAAAACCCCTGAGCCAAGGTCAAGATGAAACCATGGGAAGCAGCATGATAGATGTGTTTGTTTCGGCAGAAGAGCTACTATTTGCCAACTGCGAAACACACAAAGACACTGGGCGGAGAACTTACAAAGTCAACGGCTAGGATCACCCAGTTCAGTAAGGCAACTACTGCAACATCCATAGGTACTTTCTCCTGATGCACAAAGAGAAAATGGAAGAAATACGTCTTGCATACGGTATTCTAAAGGAAACTGTCAATGTTATTATGATGTATAGAAATACTCAATACTCTCCAAATAACGACACAGAGTGGCTAGTGTCCTCCAAGGTGGCACCCTACCTGTTCATTATATGTCTAGACTATGTTCTATGCACTTCTGTAGGTGACATAAAGGACAGAAGCAGACGTATTCCAACAGTGATCATCATAGATGTTGATAATGCTGATGATTTAGTGCTACTTGCTGATGAAGTTTGTGATGCAGAGTCTCTCTCGCACAGTACTGAAAGTGCCGCTAAAGGTGTTGGTCTTCACGTCAACTCAGACAAGACGCTGCAACAGTTTCACACCAGGAAAATCCTTGCCTGCTAACAGAGATTAACTAAACATGAAAATTCAATTTTATATAAAGATTGAATGATTATAAAGTGAGCGTCAATTAAAATACATTTCATTTTCAAAATTAAATAGAATCTATAAATAGAACTTAATTTTTTTTATGAATGTCAGATTTCAAACTGCTGGTTATTCGGATTCAAGGTCTGCTGATACTGAGAAGCAATGGAATCGCAAACATCATGAAACATTTCTTTCGGCATTTGTGTAATATTCTCGTCCAATATCTGCCATTAATTTGTCGATTGTTGCTTGTGTTGTACTGTAAACTTCATCTTTTTAGTATCCTCATAAAATAGTCTTGTGGTATACGTTCCGGCGAACGAAGAGGGTATTCTACTGAACCACTTAGTCCAATCCACTTGTTTTGCAAAAATTTATCAAGATAGGTCCAGGCCATTATCTTACCATGGTAGTGTGGTTCTGGCTTATCTTCATTAAGAACAGGCTATTCTTGGAATGTAACTTTTCCAATGACAGCGCTTCAAAATGCGACGGACGTTTGACTTTGAAATTTCTATCACATGACTCTTTTGTTTGATAGAAGTACTTGAGCTCTGGCAATTGGGTTGTAATACCCTTTCTTAATTTGTGGGCTTCGTTGATATCCACAGACATCTGGAACATTTCTTGTGGGTATACTGAAGAGTTCCATCTGCTTTAAATTTATTTCTAATTCGAGTGATAGTAAGTTGCGTAGGGGGATCTTTTTGATACTTCTTCCTAAACTACTTTTGCATTTCGACTGCATTTTCAAACTTCCAGTAGCATTTTAGGATAAATTTTCTGTCTTCAAAGCGTACTCTGGCTCCCCTCATTATTTGCAAAGAGTTAAATCGAAAGAGATATGAAAATTAAGTGAATTGTCAGTTGTTAAAGAGTGTATACATTTATATTTATAATATAAATAGTGTTAAAGAGTGCATACATACATATTTATATTTATATTTATAATATATATATTTAGATATATTATATTTATAGGTGAACATTCGAAAGAAAGTAGCACTCAACACATTTAGATAGAATTCTAAAGTATTCAATGATAAATTGGTTGTTTCACAGTACTTAAATTTCCGAAGACGCGGAACGCACATATGAACTAAGAAATTTAAAATAGCTTGTAGATGAAAATATTTGAGTCCCCAATTGCTCAGTCTAAGTCTTTTACTTTCTGTAGTTAAGCAACAACATCAGCTAATTCCACTATGTTCTACGAGGTAAATAGTCAAGTAGTCGATAGTCTGTAAAATTTAACAGTTTAATGATGACACCTGCAGGTGTACCGCGTAGTGAGATAACCAGTTTGATGATACCAGTTTGCATGGCTGCGTTGTGTAATAATAGTAAGGTCTTGTAGGCTACAATGTAGGGTATATAATATCCACACTTGTACGTGGGTCAGCAAGGCCTAGGCACAGAATCCAAGTTATTAGCGGTCAATGGTTTGAAGTCCATTAACAGGTGTATATTTGATGACTACAATATGATTGATCTATTTTTTTTTGTCGTACTATATGCAGTTTGTCTCGGTGTCGGAGTTGACAATTTCGAAGTTCATATGTTAAAGAGGGACCCTGTGAAAGATACCTTGTGTATCTTTCACAGGGTGAAAGATATCTTCTGTAAAGATATCGTTTTCTTGGAACCAGAATCTACAGACAAAATGAGACAGAAAAATGTAGATTTTCTTGCCCCTAATACTTGAAGGGGGTGTGCAACGTAAATCTTCCCAGGAAATCATTAGCTATTATTCTCCTGTGGTGTTTCGTAATACCGTAGGTGTATGGATGGCTTCATACATCATAGCCTTTGAAAGACGATTACTCTTAGTGTGCGGTAGGTGGAATTTGGGCAATTATTGAATGGAGTGTGGGTTAGAAACTGCTTGGGCACGTGTTTTTTTTATAGTAACGTGAAATGCCGGAAGAGAGTATATAAGCATGAGTCCCTACCCATGATTCTATGGTCATTGAAGAGTTTATGACACCTGTGACTTCTTGGGAAATGCTTTCTACTTAACAAGAATCTTATAGATAAATTAGATATTGAATTGCATAGTAGATTACGCCACATTTCCATTCCTTTTTTTACTTTCTTCGGGTTTGGGGGTGCTTGCACTAAATTATCAGTAAAATCACTCCTTAATTCTACTTCATTTTAATGGGATGCTACCCTGTTAAAGTACCCTCTGTCTGCTGATAGGTTTGAGAGACTTCTGTTTGTGCCCGCGACTAGTTTTCTAATTACAACTGGGGGTTGTTTGAAATTTCTATGGATATAAGTAGTTTTCTCATTAAGTGTTAAAATTGCTTGCCTTGTGATTAAGGGTGACATCCAGTAAGTCGGCCTTTGTTAATTTGGTGGTAACAGTTATACTTAAGTCGAATTCCTTGAAGATGCTTATAAAATTCTTTCTAAACTTACCCAGAGTGTGTCGATTCGTGCGGTTTGCGACTGCCAGGACAACGTCCATGTACATGTCTGAACTGTGAGAGTATGTACGTTTTTTAGAGTGTCCAAAGTGTCTCTCTACTTTTCTAGCCGGTAAGAATCATTGTGGAACAGGTGTGGCTTCTTAACGTTCACAACAGTTTTGGTATCAAAATCGCTAATTCTACTAAACTGAAATCTGGAGCTAGTTGAACTTTCAGGCGGCATTATTTTCGATGCTGCAGGACTAGTTAATTATAGATGCACTCTAATCTTATTAAATAATCTTGTTCCCTTTCTACTGTCGCAGTTGACGGCGTTGAGAATGTTTACTTACAATATTAATCTTGGTTTTAGAGGGGGTGATTACTGTGCATTTAGGGCTGAAAAAAGCTTGCGATGTGCTTTGTACAGTACCTGTCGACATTATTGTCACAAAATATGCTTTCTAATATAGAAACACATTCGTGTGCACATTTAAGTATCAAACTATGTATGTGTACTTATTGTGTAAAGAGGTTTATAAATGAGAACTGATACGTTCCTGTGAGCAAGTGTGTATGAATATGCATGTTGATTTCTGATACGTCCAGTTCTGTTGATCATAAAAACAGAATTTAAGAACGCCTTTAGTCATCTAGCCGCACAGATTTACTGCCAACAAAATGTTAGCCATTTGATTGTGTTCATTACTTTCTCCACTTTCTATAGAGATGCTTTGATAAAAATAGATTGCTATAAATAAGATGGCTATAGGAAATATATAATGTAAATAAAATGAAGATTTTTAAAGATTATTTCTATTTCTTAAGGGGAAACAAGAACTCAATGAAACAATGTGACAATGTAAAGTTGAAAATGTTGAAAATACAAGTTTTTTCTAAAGTCTAAAAAAAAAAAAGAATACATTCAATATTAGCAAAGAAATGACAGGTTTAAATTTGAAATATTTTTCATTATAAAGAAAGCAAAAAAATGTAGAAGCTACAATCTTCGCACAATATTTCACTATTGACTAACATCCCTGAGCGCTATGGAGAAATTACAATTTCTAATATAGAAATGTCACTACTTTTGTGATATGGATTGCTGAAAGAAAGATCTTCAAAGGCTTCTCTGTGAAGAATGAGAAAAACTTAGTTGTATTAGTTTGGCAGCAACTGACACTGATGTGTAGATTGCTTTTTAAAAGTCTCGATACAGAAGAGTTACCAATACTGAAATATTAATATAAAAGTTATATCTTGAGTGGGTGTCTACGAGAAGAAGTTTAAACAGCTTTTCATTGTGTAAACTGAACCTGCAGATTATTGGAGAGGGACTCGTGGGAAATATGAAATAGGTATGTGTGTGTATGTGAGCGTGTGCGCGACTTTCAGTTTCTACCTACAAAATTCACTCACAATGCATTGGTAGGCTCAGGGCTATAGTCTAAGACACTGGCCTAAGATTCTACGCGAGGGGAATAAATTCGAAACTACATGGTCGAAAAATCAAACAGAAACCACGATAAGTTCACTACCCGGTGTACGATTATCAAGAAAGGAATAGTTGAGTTTCGAGTATTAAATTTCGAACATCCAGAAATCATAATGGTGATGAGTATATTAATCAAAATTCAGAGAGGCGAAAGATAAATATTTATTCCGTATGTTGACAGCAGTTTTTAAAATTTATATCTAGTTATTTCACTGTCGCTAAAGCGTCTTATATTCGAGAACTACCTAATACTATGGTCATGTACCTACACGTAATATACTCAGTTTGCCTAATCCTTTAGATGGATTAGCTTAACTTATACCACTTGTATCGTTATCATTATTTCTGACTTATAAGAGAATAATTCCTAACAAAATTGTATAGCTAAAATACTTGTATTTCACTCAATAAGGTAAAATTGGAATTGATAAACTGGCCCAAATCCAGTTTATTCCTGGTTTATTAATTCTTTTATTAATTATAAATAGGTATGTTTATTGCACATGACCATAATAGTTATAACTGCACATGCAATCTCTGGATGTTTTGCAATGCATATGTGTGTGTGTGTGTGTGTGTGTGTGTGTGTGTGTGTGTGTGTGTGTGTGTGTGTGTGTGTGTGTGTATTTTATATATGAACACAAAGTGAATGTTATTGGCGCTATGTAGAGCTTCGCTGAATGTTCACAGGCAGAGATGTTTGCGGGCGGTGAATATACGAAGATCGTTAGAGCAATGAAAGATAATTCAATACTGCAGTTTCAGGCTTTACGGATGACATGCGTGGGCACGAATCCAATTGGTCTTCAGTTAAATGTACCGTTAGTGATCGGAATTTTAAAATATTCACTACATATCTGCCTGTTTACTGGGTGTACATTCGCTTTGTATTCATAATTCTACCTTTTATGGTACTTTATTCTTGCTGGATAGTAATATTATTATTTTAAAAAATAATTATATCTCTTGCATATCTTTTCACTGATCTTGGTTCGAATTTTGACTGGAGTTTTCAACTGAGTAAACATGTAGTGAATATTTTGAAATTTCGGTCGCTTATGGTAAATTCAACTGAAGAAGACCAATCGGATTCGTGCCTACGCACGTGATACGAAAAGTCTGAAACGGCAGTATTGAATTATTCTTCATTGCTCTAACGGTCTTCGTAGAGTTAAGACAGAATTCGCTTTGTATTCATAATTCTACCTTTTATGGTGCTTTATTCTTGATGGTTAGTAATATTATTATTTTTAATAATATTTATATCTCTTGTATATACATATATAT
>NC_068981.1:111353954-111356819 GCF_001194135.2 Octopus bimaculoides
ATATACATACCAAATACATTCATAAGGCTTTGGTTGACAAAAGACACTTGCCCAAGGTGCCAAGCAATTGGACTGAACCCGATAAGATGTGGTTCGGAAGCAAGCATTTTACTACACAGCCATTCCTGTGTCCATACATACATACATACATACATACATACAAACATACATACATACAAACATACATACATACGTACGTACGTACGTACGTACGTACGTACTTACTACACGCACCACGACACAAATTGTAAAAAGAAAAAAACTTTATTTTCTTCCTCTCCACCTTTTTATCCATTTCTCCACTTTTTAAAATAAAACTTCAATCTTCACCAAACATTTACACTTCTATTATCTATCTCTGTGAAACTAATTGAAATTCTGTGAACATTTAAACATTTGATTGTTTAAGCATATTTTACCTTGAAACTTTAAACTCTCCTAAACCCTTTGTTTATATATTTATACCACTGATAAGCAAAACAAATTGTCGAAACTGGTTTGGCATTTGAATAAATCTATTACAAAATTTAAAAACGACACGTTTTGAGATTCAGGTGCATTTAAAAAAAAAAACAAATTCCCCTATCTGTCAATCTATCTATCTCGTTTTATCTACCTCATCTATACATACATTCCTTTATACATACATATGTGTATGTATGTGTGTATATATATATATGTGTATATATGTATGTATGCACATATATATATATATATGTATATATAAATTAATTTATGTATATATTAATATTATCTTGGTTGAAAAAACTTCGATAATGTAAATATGTTAATAGTTACCGGGGTAGCAAAAATCATACAAAAACTGGGATATCATACTCGGTTAATGGGTAGAAATTCCATGTTAAAGTGATGCATTATGAGTAGATATGAAGAATAATAATAAATGGACCAAAACGCATATGATCAATAAGTTCCTTTAATTCATACATATGTTTCAAAATTTATGTGCACTCTACTCCAAAGAAGTAAGAGGTGCTGGAAATGCATATAAATTCATCGTCAGGGAACCAACTTACAAAAGCAAGACATGCGCTAAATGCTAAGGTTGCGTACGAGTTATAACATTATATAGCTAAGTAAATGACCGTTAGAAACAAGAACGCTAGTTTACAGGGAGCTGTTTAGGGAGAGAGGCTATGAACGCTATACTAAAAGTTTAAAATAAAAAGAAGACATAATGAACCGCAGTAAAATTCAAAAATCTAAAGTTCAAAATAATGGTAAACAAAAAATCTTAGTAAAGGAGAAAGGGAGAGAATCCAAGGGAGAATCCAAAGGGAGAGAATCCAAGGACCACAAAAAATATTTTGGTCCAACCCTTCTCTACGCCTTATTTGTCCCTCTAGATCAGACATGGGCATTCTTAGCAAAAACAATAGTAGATAAGTTAAAACTAAGACTATGGTCAAATTCTTCTCAAGTAATAGAATGGTTTAATTCAATTAAAAACAAGAGTAATACCAAATTTATACAGTTCGACATCTCTAGTTTCTACTCATCTATTAACCCCATTATCCTTAACAAGGCACTTTGGTTCGCCCATAATAAGGCAGGTCTTTCTAGAGACAAAATTAGTGAAATATTAGCGGCTCGTAAATCAATTATAAAATTTAACAATAAGCCTCCTCCGTGGGGGGAATTTCCAAAATTAAAAAAACTTTCTTCGGTTTTATTTTGCCATCTTCTAAACGAAAATGATTAAATGACCAAGAATGCCGTTCCACAGACAATGGTCACTGCCGACTCTGCCGTTAAAGTCCCCCAACACGACGAGTTTGTCATGCGCGGGGACTCTCTAGATGGTGCGGTCCAGCAGGTTTTAGAACGAAGACTTGACGTCGTCTTCAGATGTAACGGTAGAGACGTACACAGAGATCAGCATAAGGGATCTGTCACGAATGAACGGGATCCGAACAGTCATCAGGTGCTCGCTGACAGCAGTTGGGACGAGTCTGTGTTGGCCCACGAGTTTCGTTTAGATGGCAAGGTCAACTCCATGGATGCATGCTTCTTTAGGATCCTTCCCCTTCCAAAAAAATGGTGTATTTGGAGCCAGCTTCTTTGATGTTACCTTCTCCGTAAAGCCTAGTTTCGCTCAAGGCTGCCACGCCGATGTTGAAGCGGGCTGTACGTCGCTCAGGACGATTAATGTCATTCTTGTCCTGGAGAGTGCGGATGTTCCAGGCCCGAGAGTGAGAGGTTGTGAAACAAAGGATTTAGTAGTCGATGATAGATGAGTTCCGACCGCTGAGTGGGAGGTCCGCCAGCCGCGGTATGCTGGCCAGATCTAGTTGCCGTATCCGATGTTTACCCCACCTTTTCTAGGGGCTCCTCCTTAAGGGGTGGGCTGAAGTAATCCTAAAGAGTTCAGCTGCCGAACTCCAATTAGACGGGTATTCATTGGAGAGCGACCATCTAAGATTCGCCACCAATGTGTGGTCACGGAGTAGAGGTTTCCAGCTTTCCATCGGCATTGGGCTTTATTTTAGACTCAGAGTAGAAAGACGAAGCCAGTCGCTGAGTAAATTGTTTGAGGTGATCGTGGCTGCGCGACGGCTACGCGCACGCACTTGGCCAGGAACTATTCCACTGCTCAAGAATTGAGACGTGCTGTCTTGTTGAAGCTGGTAGCAGCGAGCTGTCGGAGTTTGATGTCACGCTTGCCCGCCAGACGTCGCGCCTGCCCACCAGATGTCGCCCTCTTCCTTGGCAGGTGTCGCCCTCTTCCTCGAGTCAATCCTTGGCAGCTTGAGATTGTCCTCCTCTGCTTATTTCGCCGTGATGTTAGTGTTTGGTCGTGTTTAGTCGGGACCTCATCCTCGGCCTTGCCGCCATGGGCGGCCC
>NC_068981.1:111357181-111357871 GCF_001194135.2 Octopus bimaculoides
ATATATATATATATATATATATATATATATAGTGTTTGCCGAAAGTCCCCTAACTTTATGTTTAACAACTGAATGAATTTAATAAACCCATCTAAATATGAAACATCATGAAAATAGTTCAAACTGAAGTCCCTCTTGAGTAACACATCTTTCCATTCGAGTCAATACAAAATTGCAGATAGTATTTATGGAATTTTGATTTACTGTCGGGTGACTTTGGGTCAACCCTGTATTTTTATACATGCCTGTCGCAAAGGAACAATTGGAACTGTAATCAACAGTGAACATTGGATATGTATTATATGTGACCGTGTTCTGTTGTCAAAAGCAGGATACGTGAAAATCACATGAAAATCGTAATGCCCAGATAAGTAATGATTTTGGACACCTCTTACGACTTGTGTCACAAGTCAAAAAACTTGTAACTTGTAAGACAATATCTGAACTTAAAAGACATATGCTAGTTCACAAATAACATTCCTTCAGAATCAGATTCCAAAGGGCAAAGATATAGAAGAAACTTGAACAATATCTGTCACTTGTGTTTTAAACCCTGTCAGTCAGCAGTTGGTCTTAAAAGTAATCTAAGGGTCCATCAACGGAATGACTGAGCTGTGTGATGGGGTGTGGTGTTTGTGTTGATGGGACGACTATCATCTGTCAAGATGAAGCAATTATATATATATATAT
>NC_068981.1:111359055-111370598 GCF_001194135.2 Octopus bimaculoides
TATATATATATATATATATATATATATATATATGTATATATGTATATATGTACATACATATAAATAAATATAAATATCTATTCATATACACGCACACACACATACACACATATATACGTATACATATACATGCATACACATGTACATATATACATGTATACACGCATACACACGTACATACACATACACATACATTCATATATTAATATTATCAATATCAATTACATATATATTTGTGTGTATGTTTATATATACACACATATATACATACATGTACACACATACACACACATATATATGTATGTGTGTGTGTATATATATACATATAGATACATGTGTATATATATTATGCACACACATACACGTGTGCATACACATACATATTAGTGAGTATCAAAGAGTGTATGTATATTCAAAGGTTATTAAAAGGTTACTAAAAATATGTAAGGGTGGTTATTAATGTAAGGCAATGGGGGCAACAATGATTCAAGATGTAATGGTTGTAGTCATTATTATTAGTTTAGTTAAGTAAATATTTGTGGGGAAGAGAATTATATTAGCGGAATTAAAGCTTCAAAGAGTTTACATAAATTCTTCAGTGAGAAACAGTTATTAATGTTATATATTATATTATATTATATAGTACAAACAGTTATTAATGTTATATATTATATTATATTATATAGTACAAACATTTATTAATGTTATATATTATATTATATTATATAGTACAGTATATTCTATAGTTTAATTATATGTCTATTAATTACTTAAATTTAGAGAACACATATTTTCCCGCATGAATACAAGAAATATTTTTCTCTTTTTGTAAGTTAAGAAGAGCATAATTAGAAATAAGTATTTTGAATGTTTCTTCTATGCATTTCTTGTTATTGTTTTGTAAGCCGTTGCAGAAAGAAAAATATCCCATTTAATTTCAAATTCAGTGTTATTATCCTTCAACTCCCATATAAACTAACTTAATCCAGTGGAGTTAATTTTTTGTTTATTTTTAAAATTTTGGAAATGGTTTGGCACGCGGGTCATCGGTTGAATCAGTATAAAAATATTTTTTGCAGAGCATCAACTGTGCATTGATAGACTACATTTCTTCTCTTATATGAATTCTTAAACTTACAATTAGTTTTAACTTTGCATTCATAATTGTCATTAACATTTTTATGTGTGTATTTATGGGAAGAGTTGATACTAAGGGAAGAGTTGATACTATATAATCCCCATCACTGGGGATTATATAGTCGTTATAATTAAAGTTGGTGGTGTTTGAGAGATTTGGTTAAAGTTTAGGAGAATTAGTAGAATTGTTGTCATGGATGTTTCTATTGGTGTAGAATTTATTTAATTTTCTGTTGTTAATTGATAATATAATTGTAAATAAATTAGGAGCTAGGCTAAAACCAGTCTGGACATTTTTGTGGGTTATTATTTCATTGTATCTATCATCAATGTTAAAATGTTTATGAATGACCCTGAATATGGATTTAACAATATTATTTTTAATTTGCATTGCATATGGGATAATTAACCAAATCTTATTAGATTTTATTAGATAATTATTATCTATAGGCGTTTTATAATCAGTTTTAGATTTAGCTAATGAACCGGGTGTGTGATTTAATATCATTATTCAGAACATTGTGGATTAGCAGTGGTTCTGGAATTTGAGGTAATTATTTGTTAATTCGTATCATTATATTTATTATTTGTACTTTTATCATTATAGGGATAATAATTGTTAATTGATTGTTATTAATTATAGCTTTATAGGATAATTTAATATTAGTTTTTTTCTTTGTGTTTACTATTGTGAGGTTGATTATTACTAATTTTGGGTTTGTTATCATTATCATTTGCTAGTTTATTAATAGGTGAATTACTAGTTCTACGTTTATTTTTACTTCTATTTCTAGCTATAGTGGGATTACAAACCTTATCAGTTTTATTTTTTGACTTGTAATTAGTTCTATAGTATTTATTAATATTGTTTGGTCGATGGTATTTTATTTTGTCTCTATGTTCAGCGTTTGCTAAAGCTATGTTATAGTAATCCGCATGTTTATTAAATATTTCCTCATTAGATGATGAATATGTTAGTCTCTTTCCAATGTTGAAGGCTAATGTGTTTTAATTGATCTTGGATGATTACTTTGGAATCTACAGACCTAAATAAATCCAAATTAGAGAAAACTAGAAAAAAAAACTACATAAATGCTTTACTAATTTTAACTTATCTATCTTCTTTGAAAACACTTACAAAAAAAGCTAACTTTCTGGATTTAAAATCTTCCTCCCTCTACCATAAACCTAATCAATACCTCAGATAAATTAACATAGATTCTAATCACCATAAATCTACCTTCGATAGTGTAATCAAAAGCATATCAATCCGGATATCTCATCTCTTGGCCTCGAAGGAAATCTTCAGTAACCACGCTACATACTATAATGAGGCACTAACTGCTAGAGGCTTCTCCCAGCAAATTAAATTTATGGCAAACACTAGGCTTAAAAAAACACACCGCTAAACTCAGCTCCGAGGGGGCACGCCCCACTACTAGATAAGTAAACTAACGAAACCCCCGCTAGAAACTTGAAGGACTTCGAGTGAGACACTTTCGTCAGCCCTTATAACACTCGACCGAAACTGAGATAAACAACAATGAAGTCTCCAACTCACCTCCAGCAAATACTATAGATTATGCTTCGCTATATTGCCTAACAAAAGTGGGGGTAGGGTTTACATCCCCATTCGTCTTAAACGTTAAGGGCTCAGCCAAAACATTCTTTCAAATGGTAGACTCTAACTTTCCACGTCACATAAATACTATTCAACCTTTAATAGATCTACCATAAAATTATCTTACTCCTCTCCGCCCAATATAGAATCTATTGTTACCTCTTCCAGTAAACGTAAACTTAATTCCTACTACCTAAATATATATAATCATAATATAGGTCAAGGCCACGAAAACATTAATACCAATATTGATGGCATACACCATACCCGCAACCCTAGCACTACAACCAGAATTAACCAAGATATAAACATCCCCGTCTCCTATGAAGGTCGAAGTGTAGCTGAGGCGAATGTTGATAACAATATCACCACCACTAATACTAATATTAATAACTCTAATGCGACCGCTACTACTACTACTACTACTACTACTACTACTACTACTACTACTACTACTACTACTACTACTACTACTGCTGCTGCTGCTGCTGTTGCTGCTGCTGCTACTAGTGTTACTGATAGTGATAATACCATTACTATTACTAGTGACAATATGAACCAAATGTATATACATGCACACATACAAGCATAGAGAAAATGACATGATCGGAGAAAATTTTCTGTAAATATTTGACTTGTTATATATATTTTATTGTTTTATACACCCTTTCTAGACTACTAACGGTGCAAGTTTTTATAGGCCGGAATCAATTCGAAAGCAATTGATTAGCTAAAAGTCTAGATTGTTTTATAACTTGTAAAGCCAAAATACATTTGTAAACTTTAAAGCCGAAATAAAACCCGAGACGATTCATCTATTATGACCCTAAAAGGTATGGGTTTATAGCAAATACTATTATGTGTGTGTGTGTGTGTGTATGAGTGTGTGTGTGCGTGTCCGTGCGCGCGCGTCTGTGTTTGTGTGTATGTGTATAGACATACATAATAGGATATACTACTACTACTACTATTACTGCAACTACTATTTCTCAAAGAATCGTTTTAATAACGTATATACAATCGTTATTTTATTAAGAGATAATATTGATAAGGAGGGCCCGAGAAAATAGAGTCTTCATTAGTGTCCCAGTAAGTCAGTGGTCTATATAACCAAGTGAATACACATATGAATTGAAAATACCGAATGTGATAGTTGAACAGATTGTTTTAAACATAAATAACAACTATAAGATCATGTCAAATATCCAGAAAGGAATTAGAGATTGTGTAACATTTCAAGAAAATATCAGTTCTTTAAATCCGTATGTATTGCTACTTTTTCTAAACCTTCGGTAAGGCACCATAAATTAAATTACTTGGATCATCATCTAAGTTCTTTAAGCTCATTAGAAAATCCTATCTTAGTAGTAAGCTTAACACTTGCATTAGTGTTATATACATGACCTAAAACTTAAACTAATTATAGAATGCCATGCATATTACAGAGTCTTCAATACTTTCCGCAAAATATATAGAAACAACATCAGACTGAATAACATCGAAATATTAGATACCAATATGATATAGTTCACAACGTATAAATATATAACTACGTAGATATTAAAACGTTGTTAGAAGACAGTGTAAAAACATTCCATTAAGTCTCGCACTATAACAGTTATGACAAAAATGTACACATTTTAACACATTAAACATTACTTGAATATTAGGTATAACTGTAAGCATCTTGGTTGATCTGAAGACGACAGAATAATCTATACGTGTTACTGTCAAGATGAATAAACGTGCTTGCAGTTCATTTTATAGAAGTGTAAAGATGTTAGTGGTGATGGTTGTGATAAGGTGAAGATAACAGTTGAAGAGATGTCAGAAATGCTGCTAATAGTACATGCAACAGTAGTAGTGATAGAGATCATGATGGTCGTGATGGAAGTGATATTGTTAGTGGTGATTGTGAAAGTGATGATGATGGTTTTAGCATGTTTAGTATTGAAGATACTGTTGGAGTAGTGGCGTTGATAGAATGGTAGCGGTGAGAGACGTGATGTCCATGATAGTAGAAGTGTTAAAAGTGGTAACAGCGTGGTAGCCTTAATATTGGTAGAGTCAAGTATTCAGTTAGCGGAATATTGATGCTGAAGAAAACTGTAGAGGAGAAAATGTAAAAGAAAGAAGATACTGGAAAAGTCAAACAAATATCTACTTCAATTACTTGTACTAGACACACTGATCGATGTTAAAGATTTCAAAGGGAATACAGACTACACACACACACACACACACACACACACACACACACACAAATATATGTACATATGTGTGTATATATGTATATAGGTGTGTATCTACCTATCTTTCTATTTATCTATCTATCTGTGTGTGTGTGTGTGTGTGTGTGTATGTGTGTGTGTGTAATACTGTAAATGATAGTAAACTATGTTATAAGAGGATAGTGGTTGGTGAGGCTAATATTTGTATATATGAGTGAATATCTGTGAATGTGCATTCGCAGTCCTTTGCGTCTCATCTGAAACACATGGAAATATATGTCTGTACATGTTTATGTCTTCCCGTGGTTATAAAATCTCTATGTGCATCAATTCAAAAGTTTGTTTGAGATTAAGTGTTAAGATATGTGCTTTAGTGAATAAATTTTATTGTATGTACGTACGTTTGTGTATTCAAGTATTGTACGTCAGAATATGTGTTGACATGTGATTGTTTCACTGTGTTAGTATTCCAGTATGAGTATGTTAAGACCAGCGTTTGTGGGCTGGTGTTGATTTATTTCAATGCACGAGGAAACTGTCGAAGTGCATGAATATCTTCAGTTCTAATTTCGAGTATTTCAAGTAAAAGAATACCTACATTCTTGCGTGTTTTCATGTGTAAATGACTGTTTCATTACATGAATGGTCACATGCACTTGTACCTTCGAACGAACGAAACATACAAGTAAATGAGAGCGGACGAGCGGGTTTATATATAGGATCCAAGGTAAACGGTACTGGTTTGCCTTGATAATAAATATGAAAAAAGTGAAATAGATACGTCGTGAGGAAGAGGAAATGTTTAACGTTTCGAGTAGTACATTTCATCGGAGAGAAATAATTTTTTACTTAGCTGAGACTATGTTCGTGATTACAACAAGGTTATTCTATTTTGTCAATTTCTCCTTAAACCACACCTTACTCCTTAAAACAAGAACACGTTAAATAATGTCCCAAGATAAGATGAAATGGTTGCGAATGGAACGCTTTAAACATACATGTGCTTGATCACAGCTCACGTGTGACCAGACTACAGATTGTAAGTGTTTTGATGTGTATGCATATAACCACGTATCGATTGCTTATACATATTATATCATAAGTATAACCATCACTTGCAAGCGAGTATAACTTGGTAACATGTAATATTATTTCGTAAATTATTTTCATTGCTTATGTTGCAGCAAAATTACTTTCAGCCCTTTCATCCTGGACCACTCGGAATCTACAGGGTGTGACTGATTGAAGGAAAGATGTCTGCACCAGTATTGGGTTTATTCTCGTTTTCAGTACCTTACATGCTATAGAATACTATATATACACATCTAATGGTGTACAAGTACACGCATCACGCATTTATGCAACAAACATTTTTTGTCTCTTGATCGATTTCATTATCATATCTAGTAGTAGACTGTCATTCGCTTTTACAGGTTAACTGAAGGTAGTATCTGTGTTTATTCATGTAGTATTGTAGCTTTTCGTTAACTGGATGCATCAATTAGTGCTTCCGTTATTATATCCAGGTTGATTGAAATGTTATTCTCCTGATACCAATGGAGGCTTCTGTAAACTTTTGGCTGTGTTGCTAAATTTTGTTTACAGCATGGTAACAACGAATGTTTTCTATTGAGCAAGCATATTTGTTGAAAATGCCGATTGCTTGTGTTAACTTTTTCAACTGAGAGCAAATAGCAGATAGCAAATAGCAGATAGCAAATAGCAGATAGCAAATAGCAGATAGCAAATAGACACGCACGCACATACATACATACATACATACATACATATGTAGTTATAGAAGAAATCGTAACTACAAAACTCATTTCTCTTGGAGTTATAAATTGAATAATGATCTAGGATCTATTCCATCTCAATCACAGATTTTTTAATTAATTTTTTTAAACTAAACAGTTTGAAACTTCGAATACTGCTAGAATTTCTCACGTAGAACACGGTTTACTCTGAACGTTTTTGACAAAATTTCGTATGTTAGAAGTTATTTCGTGTTAAAGTTGTCGTATTTGGGTTATTTCAGCCAATCAACGACGTGTATTCGGTTGAAGAAAACTACTGCTGTTTACGATAGTAATCGAAGTGGAACAACTTCCGGGTCATCTCTACTAAATGTCACCACTCTGTTCGAAGAATCAACGCCATCAAAGAATCAACACCAAGAAGGAAGAAATATTATTTACATATATTTATTCGTTTGCCCGACATCGGTGTTTTATCCACACAAAGCGCACCGGTGTTTAAAAAAACCTACTGAGCAACGAGTCCGTAGCTAGCTTTTTGTTGTTGACGTATATGTAGTTTCAAAATGCCTTATTTTACAACTATGAGATGTATTGTTATTGTCATGATTTTATCGTATTATAATCAACAACAAACACATTTTGTCAATATAAAAGTCTTTATTAGATTAAAAATAACATTATCAAAAAATGAAGGTAAAACAAAACAAAGTGGCAGTGACAAATTCGCTCGCTGGTTGTTAGTTGTTACTGTAGAAGGGAGGGAAAGAGTAAGGAATGCACGGTGCTGACTAGAAAGGAAGAAAAGATAAAGGCAGCATCGTCTTCGCTCACCATACGAATAGAACACAGTGGTGACATTTAGTAGAGATGACCCGGAAGTTATTCCTCTTCGATTATTATCATAAACAGCAGTAGCTTTCTTCAACCGAATACACGTCGTTGATTGGTTGAAATTACCCAAATACGACAACTTTAACACGAAATAACTTCTAAAATAGGAAATTTTGTCAAAAACGTTCAGAGTAAACCGTGTTCTACGTGAGAAATTCTAACAGTTTTCGAAGTTTCAAACTGTTTAGTTTCAAAAAATTAATTAAAATATCTGTGGTTGAGATGGAATAGCTCCATGATCTATGTAACTGCTACGAAAAAGCTGTTGACTATATGAATCAATTTAAATCATATTGGGACGATCTGCATCCAGAATTAAATCATTTTACTGCGAAGCAACTACGCCAACATGCAACATTTGTAGAACATTGAAAAAAGGTTAGTAATTGTAATTTTATTTAAAAATCGAAATTAACCTTCTTCCCAACTCTATAAACAAAAAGCGAAAACGTGGGTGATATAAGACCACCACGTAGTTTCGCAGCTAGCGACATTCCAATAGATTCCATAGTGCCTGCCAGCCAAACTACATTACTGGCTCAAGCAACTGACCACTGCCCCCCCCCCTCTACTACGACTATAGTAAAAAGCAAGTACAACCGCAACGAGTAGTAGTAGTAGTAGTAGTAGTAGTAGTAGTAGTAGTAGTAGTAGTAGTAGTCAGGGGAAATGTGCCCTTACTGAAATTTTCCGAGATAGAATAACTTTGGCTTTTAAGGACTCGCTCGAGGAGAGAGTACTCTCTACCAAAGTAAGTAAAAAAAAAAAAAAATCCCACCAGATACGGTGTTAACGAAATTGGTGATGAGTATTTACAACAGTGTGATGAACCCACATACTGACAGATTAGCGCCTGTCTATATGCGCAGGCTACTGCTGTACAGTACAGGAATGATATTCAAAAAGTAAACAAAACCGAAATAACAAAGAAAGTACCATCATGGGTTTTGAAGACAGAGAAAAAGATAACTGGTCTACGGAAGACTATCAGTCATGTAATGACGCTTATTGCATGCAAGCAAGCAAATCACTACACGTCCCACCAACAAAAAGTAAAGAAGGAGATAGAAATGATGTTTGGAGACATCAAAAAGAGGACACTCACATGCAAACTGGTTACTCTCAAGCAAGAGCTAAAAGCCGTCAGTGAAAACCTTCGACATGAGAAGAGAATAACCGAGAGAAGAACAATAAACAAAAAATTTAACCGCAACCAGGAAGCAGTATACAGAGACATGAGAGGAGGAACAGTAAATATCACGGAAGCTCCTTCTCGAGAAGACATAGACTCCTTCTGGAGGAAAATCTGGAGTGAAGAGAAGGAATTTAACCAAGATGCTCTGTGGCTAGAAGAAATCGGAAAAAGTTATTGCTCCTGCGTTACATCCAAGGCATACAACATTGATGGTGAAACTCTTGCAATTGTGATCCAGAAACTCCAGAATGGAAAAGCACCTGGAAGATATTTGATTGTTGGATATTGGTACAAGAAGCTAACATTTTACCGACCATATCTTATCAATCTGTACCAGCAAGCTCTCATTGAGAACAGTAGCATACCACACTGGTTAGCCCTGGCAGAGACAAAATTGATCTCCAAATGCAGAACCACACTAATGGCAAAAAACTACCGGCCAATTGCATGTCAGAACTTAATGTATGAGATATATACAGCATGTTTAAACCTCTTCTTCCAGGACCATTGTGAAACCAATAACATTATCACAGCAGAACAAGCAGCTGGGAAGAAGGAAGTTTGGAGATGTGCCGAGCAATTGTTAATCAACAAAACTGTAATGTCAGAGTTGCGAGAGTACAGGAGGAACCTAGTGCCAATGTGGCTAGACTACAAGAAAGCCTTTGACTCTGTTCCCCACTCATGGATGCTAGAAGCCCTTAAAATTGCTAAAGTTCCAGTGAGAATAGTCAATGCCATAATCGACCTGGCTTCATCGTGGGCCACCATCTTGAAATTAAACACAAAGAGTGAATGTGTTATCACCGATAGAATGCAGTATCGCAAAGGCATATTCCAAGGAGACAGCCTCTTTGTGTTGTTGTTTATACTTTCTGTAAACCCCTTGTTATTCATGTTAAGGATGTCTGAAGGATATCTCACAAGGAAACAGAAATACCAATATTACACAGTTTCTTTGTGGATAACTACTTAAAACTTTATGCAAAGAATATGCATGAGATGAAAAAGAGCTTTGACCTAGTTATAACATTCTCAAAGGATGTAGGGTTGGAGTTTGGTCAGGATAAATGTTGTTATAGGGTTGTGAAAAGGGGGAAAACCATAAACCAGACTAGTAACATCTCCATCAAAGATTTGACAGTTTCCCCTGTATCTGACGAGGAATGTTACAGGTATCTAGGGTAGATGAAAATATATCTTACAATGGCACCTGTAACAAAACACGCGTCACTAAAGAATATTACAGACGAATAAAGAAAATTTGGACCTCAGAACTCTTTGCATTGTGTTTGCAGTGCCAGTACTCATACCAATATTTGGGTTGCTTGATGAGATCCGAGCCATTGATGTGAAGACCCGAAAAATACTAACAAGCATACATAATATCCACATAAACTGTGACGTAAACCGCCTCTACCTAAAACGAAAACAAGGTGGCAGAGGCTTAACATCGATCCAAAATGCCTTTGAATGTCGCATCATATCCCTTCGGCAACATCTTTTAACCACCAAGCGTCGAAGTGCATCTCTTGACCAAGTTTTCACACATTCGGCTGATAGCATCATAAGACTTGAAAGGCAGTTCCTTTAGCAACACTCTTTGTCTGATAACCTAGAACATATGCCCAAAGAAGTCCCACGACTCTACCGCAACAGATCATCAGATGAAAGGATGGGCCTATATGAACAGAAGACATGGATATGTTAGTAGAAAGCTTCGTGATGATAGTAACATCGATCATCAAAGCGGTTTATTATGGACCAAAAGCCGGATTACTACCTCCTACTTTGAAGGGTATGCGTTGGCGATCTAGGAACAGGAAATATCAACTAAGTACCTGATGCACAAAAGGGGTAATGATACAGGAAAAGCCGTAAAATGTGACAATCGATGCAGACTTTGTGGAGTTCACACTGAAGATATCACCCGCGTCGTAAGCAGTTGTCCGAAAATGTCATCATGGTATTATCTACTGATGAGACATGACGTTGTGGCTAGGACATTCTATAATGAAATCCGTCGGAAGGATAATCTCGAGGATAAAGAAATAAAAATTCACAATATGGTAGAAGCCATAGCCACTCATAATAAAAAAGAATACTGGTAGAATGTACCAGTGAAGACCACAATAAAATGTAAGTACGACAGACCTAATAGAATGATTTAGGATAGAGAAGAGAAGCTGTGCACAATTGTGGAAATTCGCTGCTCAGCGGATGTTAACATAAAACTGAAGATCAGCGAAAAAGAGAACACCTATGCTGAACTATTGAGAAATCTGCAGTTATTTTATTCAGATTGCAAGGTCAGGTTTATACTTGTAATTATTGGGACCCTGTGATATGTAGCACACTATCTAAATACCAATCTTGAGAAATTAGGCTTCTCAAAACCAAAAAGGAGAAAGCTAATTCGAAGACTACAGATCGAATCCATCACTAGAACTGTAAAAATCTGTAAAATGTTCCAGAAGTTTATCATTTAAATATATATGAGCATGTCTAGATATGTAACTATATGCATGAGAATACATACATAAAACATAAAGATCTGAACATACATACATAGAGACAGACAGACAGACAGACAGACATACAAACAAACAAAAATACCCTGTTGTTGATGTTGAAATTCCAATGAAGGAATCTTGAAATAAACAGAATAATGACATACATATATACATACACACACATATATATACGTA
>NC_068981.1:111370716-111371934 GCF_001194135.2 Octopus bimaculoides
TATATATAGTTAAAAAAAAACGCAACAAACGGAAATCATCAAAACATAACAAGCAGGAAAAGGATGATAGCACAACAACAGCAAACAGGACAAAACAAGATACACGGATCATTCGCAGCCAATTGCTTCTTCAGTTGGAGTGTAGAATGTCCACGTAGTTTCGTCCAATCCACTCCGAAAGTACTCGAAACCAGTTGGGCCAAGGGCTTAAGCTAAAGGCATTAAGCCGCTGAGCAAAGCAAACGAATGTACATATAAAAACACAAGGAAACAACAAACAGAAAGGGTCTTTTGACTGTGAGACAGTGTAGTAAACTAGCGCAAAGAAATAGGAAATGGAAAAATCTTACTGACCAGGTGGCGAGAAAGGATATATATATATATATATATATATATATATATATATATATAAATCAATACTAATATAATTTTATATATATATATATAAATTAATAATAATATAATTATATGAAGGGTACAAGAGCGAGAACGACCTAACTCCAGCATGCTTGAAGTGCCGATACCTTAAAAAAAAACTACCAAAATCTATAGATAAATATACACATTGCTGAAAGCGGGCTAATGAAAGAATATTAAAAAGACCTCATGTTAATTGTGAATTGTTTCCAACTTCTGGATTAAAGCCATAAATAGGCTTTCTTCCTTCGTCAACACAATACACGGGAAATATAAATCCAAATAATTGTACATATCCTACAAAGCAAGTTCACACGTCTACATACAAATATTTGCACGTATAGATCCAAGATAAGTCAATTTTAAATCCCCTCACGCCAGCTGCGTGTATATTATAAGAATAATCAAGCAGTAAATGCTATTTTGGTTAGGAGTGAAAATAATTAAAATTAAATTATTTTATTTTATTTATTGAATATAAGGATAAAAATCATGTTAATGAATTTTATCAGGTAGTCAGCATGCTATAAAACTTTATAAGCATTTTATATATTAAATTAATAATAATATACATATGTATATAATTATATTAAGGGAGAAAGGGCGAGTTAACCTTAAATCTTCAGATAAATATACATATGGCTGAAAGCGAGCTAGTGAAAGAATATTAGAAAAACCTCACGTTAATTGTGAATTGGTTCCAAACCAATTTAATGTGTAAATTGCCTATAAACTTTTATAACATGCTGACTATCTGATAAAGATCATTAACGTGATTTTTATCCTCATATATATAAATAA
>NC_068981.1:111373659-111376672 GCF_001194135.2 Octopus bimaculoides
TAATCATATTGCTTGCACATTAAACAGTTACAATTTTTATTTCTTTGAGTATATTATCACACATAGTTTGTTAAGTGAAAACATAACGTGTGTACAAGCAAGCATGTAATCTGTAATGGAATCACAACAGTAGGCAATTTAAACAGGAATACTTCATTCATGATTTCTTTCTTTTCAACACATTACAAAAACAAAGTATCCGACCGCAAGTCAGACAATCACCTGTAGTATCAGCTATTTATAAAAAAAAAAAAACAATGCGCATCATCAGGGGAAAATAACATTAATTTAAATAACATACATATGTGCGTGAGCGTGTGTGTGTGTGTGTGTGTGTGTGTGTGTATGTGTGTGTATGTGTGTGCGTGCGCACGCGTGTGTGTGCGCGCGTGCTTGTGTGTACTTTATGTATTATATATGCGCACATATATAGCTGTATTCGTATATTTATACATATCTTATATGTATAACTATGTATGAATATGTACATACATTTGGGTCTGAATATATATATATACATATATATATATATATTATTCATATTATTATATGATCGAACGACACGCATATGTATTTATATATATTGGCACGCTCCATAAGTGTATACATGCGTATGTATTTATATATTTACAGATGAATGCTGTTTCTAGGTTCCTCACCAATGGAGAAATAACTAGTTTCTAAACTGAATCCAAAGCTCTTTCTAAAGAATTTTAACAAATCAACAAGGCAGCTGTGCATGTATGTGTGTATATGTGCAATTATTTGGCATCGTACATATGCAGAAATGTATGTTTTGCTTTATGCATGTGTACGTATACATAAACTGCAGGTCTAGACATGTACATATGTGCTTATATGTTAAACTGTTGGAAAGTTTTACATATTTCAACAGTTTCAAGGATGGCTTGTATCTCCCTTCTACTTTTTAGGGCCCTAATTCTGAAGTCACATTGATGACGCATTCTGAGCGGACGTATAGACAGTGGGGTTGTAATGAATGCTGTTACACAAGTTTTCATAACTTCACGAGATAAGAGTTGTGTCCTGTAGCGGATGATTCAGAGTAAAAGTAGTCATATGCGTCACGTCATTTAAGGCTTTCTGCCCTGAAAACTTGAAAAAAAAAAAGCAGTAACAACAGCAATAAACCACGGAGGCTGCTGCTCCCAAAATGGTCCAGGATATAAATCTGGAGTCGTCCGAGGAGCTCACTCCGTCCTTATTTTTGTGAGATAACCAGGAGATCAGGGGATCCCCTCCTCCTGTCATAACGAGCAATGACAGTGAGTAAAAGATTGAAAGAGAGAACGGTTCACAGCAGGAACAAAAGTCGCGCCATCAGATGACAATGAACTTCATACCGAAGTACCAACCCTTCTATTTAAAGGAATGATGGCTAGATAGATGCTAATGGTGACCAACAGAGCTTAGTAGAAAGAAGTAAGCAGAGAATGGAGAACTCTGTCCATACTCCTAATGAAAATATTATAAAAGCAATAAAAAAGTGCGTAAAGAATTCCCTCTAAGGTAAGAAGTCCCTTTCCTGTGAAAAGAAGCCCAACTTACCTGAGGAGGAATCTATCTTTACATTTGATTTCATGTATACAGACCCTTCGTAAAACCAACAAAAGACTGATGAATGATGTTCAACATTGAACAGTATCTGAGGGGATTAGCGATGTTACATAATTAGGGATACGGGATGACATGATTGCAAGTGGCGATATTCCACTTACCCTTGATTTTACTTACTGCGTTTTATAATAATCCCTTCATCATTTTATGTAATTATTTGTATGTTAACCTTAAATTTTTAAACTTAATCCCATATATATTGCATACCATCTTCCACCTGTTCCTTCATTTTATGCAGCTTGTTTTAAACACTCTTTAAGTTTATCCATGTATTTATCAATGATACGTGCAATTTATTTCTGTAATTAAATAAAAGAATTGTTATTATCAAAGCATGTATGTCTTCAGGTGGTTCACGAACTGCGTTCAAATCTTGCCAAGATCAATTTTGCCGTTCATTTTTTTTTTTCGGTGCAGATAAGATAAAGTACCAGTCAAAAGTACCATACTAGAGTCGACTAACCCCTTCACCTTAAAGGTGACAAGCTGACAGAATCATTAGCACATCGGGCAAATTGCTTAGTGGCCATTGCTTCCGACTGTACGTTCTGAGTTTAAATCCCTTCGAGGTCAATTTTGCCCGTCATCCTTTCGAAGGTCAATGTAATCGACTAATTCCTTATCTTGTGCCATGACTTGAAATTATTATTATTATTATTGTGTTTCAATTGTTAGGGTATTTTCATGTGTCCGTGTATATTAAATACGATCTAACTTCAACAACTAAAGGAAACGCGTTGACATAATATAAACTAGTTTTCTATAATTCTCCTCCTATAATATTGTGGGTATTTATTTTATCTTTCCATAATATAGAAATATTGTTTTACCTTATAAATGTACGTAATCTGATATATCTTACGTTAATATGTATATTTATTTGAACAATTTCTTCATGCAGAATAAGTTTTAATATTGTAGAGCTTCATCGCTGGGTAGAAACGCGAAAAATATATCATCTTGTTGATCATAAATACAGCTAGCCTTATAGCAGAAAGCTCCGTTCTTCCTTATTAGGTTTAGCATAAGTTTAGCTAAGATGGTATAGTTAAGGAACTAGAAGAAGCCTGGAGGACTGGCAATGCGGACCAAGTGAAGGTGAAAAGACTGGAGTTAAACCAGCATCTTGAAGTCCAACACATGGGAAGTATTGCCAGAGCTAAGTCACGTGCGATGGGAAGTAAAGGAATCAAGGCCGCTGGATGGGCCCGAGTGGTGGAAGCTCGGCAAGGAAATAGTTCCACTATACGGTCTTTGACGAACCATAATAGCGTCTTGATAAACGAACCCGAGAAATTGTGTGAGGCCTTTCGGAAGTACTTCGCCCAGCTGTTCGGTGGTGATGGCGGTCCTGATGGTGGGAGAGCCCTCGAGG
>NC_068981.1:111377231-111378651 GCF_001194135.2 Octopus bimaculoides
TTGAGTGGCATTCCGAGAGAACCAGGTCTAGAGGAGTTTGTTACGGCTTACGCGGATGATATCACTATCAGCGTAACCTCAGTAGCACGCCTACGTGAAGTGGGTAAGACTATTGAGGCTTACGAGGAGGTGGCAGGAGCAAAGATTAACCGGGAAAAGTCGGTCGGCTTGCAACTCGGCACCTGGGTTGGTAAGTCGATGCCTTCAAACAGCGCTGTTGGGCGCTGGACGGAGGGACCGGTTAAGTTGCTGGGAGTTTGGGTTGGACCAGGCCTCCAGATAGAGAAGAACTGGACGGAGGTATTGAGCAGTGTGGCTGCAGTAGTCAAGACCTGGTCTTGGCGGTGGCTATCCCTGAAAGGGAGGGCGGAGGTGGCCAATGTGTTTATCGCATCGGACATTTTATGTCATATTTACTGATTAAATATACGAGTTCTTTGGTCACCCACCGTTTATAATTAATTGTTTTCCATCGAAGTCTCTTTTCGAAAAACAATTTCTCAAAATATCGTTTATAACACACATTTCACTCATTTCGAAAAAAGTAACAGACGTGTAAGCATCTGCGTAAATTGTAAGTAAAGTTTAAAAAAAAACGGAAAAATAACGTTAGTCAAATTAAATATTTTTGTTTTCAGAACACTCCAAAAATATAATAGTGCAAACAGATGTTTTGGATAAAAAATTCAAACTTACCGCCAGGCTGTTCCAAGAATAATGGCTAATTATAGCAGTTCTTGAGAACTGCTTAAGTTCCGGTCAAAAAGTAGAACCAGCTTAGCAACAATTCTACACTAACAAAGAGATAGAGAGGTGGGGTCATGCTATTATCACAAAGCGTGACTTCCTATGATAAATTTGTCGAATCACTGACAGAGAGAGGAAGGGGGTACAAAATATATATCCTATCGGTCTTAGCATATCTTTTGACAGGTCACTAAGAGAGAGAGAGAGGAAGGAAGGACAAACTAACAGAGATAGATAGGAGTGTCTACATGCGGGATCCTCAAAGCATGCCTTCTCAAAGCAAAAGTACTAGTCACTGATAGAGGGGAAGGAGAGACAGAATATTTCGATAACAACTGGACGGATTTTCTTTGCAAGAAAATAACTATTTAATCTAATTTTCCGATGATATGGATAAAAATCACAAAACATGCAGCGCATACCTTGCATGCCTAAGAGTGCACAACCCCGATATACATATATATATATGTAATATTATAACTCGTAAGTTACCTCATCATTTCGCATTTGTCTTGCTTCTATATATTGGTTCCCTGACGATCAGTATATGTGGAATTCCAGCAGCTCTTCTTTGGAGTAGAGCACACATATATTTTGAAACATGCGTAGGAATTAAAAGAACTTTTATTTATATGCGTTTTGCTCCATTTATTGTTATTATTCATATATATAT
>NC_068981.1:111379559-111381399 GCF_001194135.2 Octopus bimaculoides
ATATATATATATATATATATATATGTGTGTGTGTGTGTGTGTGTGTGTGTGTGTGTGTGTGTGTGTGTGTGTGTGTGTGTGTGTGTGTGTGTATAAACACACGCACGCACGCACACGCACACACACACACACACACACACACACACACACACACACACATATAGATCTGCGAATCTCAGATGGGTGAGCAACTCTCCGTTTATCCTTACGCTTCCGTTCCAGTTCATGTCTCGCATGACCATCTCGAGACATGCTGTGAAAAGCTTAGGAAAGGTGATGTCTCTTTCCTTGACACACTTCTCAACCGGAACATTCACTGGTGAGAATAACAGGGCCACATTCGTTGTGCACCCGGTATTCGTCTCCCTAAGGAGTGTGACGTACTGCGCCATCACACCTTGTTTCCTGAGAGCTTGCAGTACTGCGTTGGTTTCGACGCTGTCTAAAGCTTATCAACGCAGAGGCAACCAGTACTTTCTCACTTATTCCAGCAACTGCGTTAGAGTAAATATATGATCTATAGTGCTGTACATTTTCCTGAATCCTGCCTGTTCTCTTGGCTGTTGCTCATCTATTTGTTGAGATAACCGTTCAGCGATTATCTTCGGGAACAACTTGTAAATATGAGAAGGGAGGCAAATAGGACGATAGTTCTTAAGATATTCTTTATCGCCCCTCTTGTAATTAAGGATCCTATTTGACACCTTCCATTGGGAAGGTATTGACCCTTCCTCTAGGTAGCGGTTGAAGCGTAGAGCGAGGATTTTCCATAGCTGCTCTCCGCCGACCTGTATCATTTCAGATGTTATACCGTTCTTGCCCGGTACTTTTCCTTTGTTCATCAGCTTGAGGGCTCTCTCGATCAGAATAGATGGTACTTTCTCTCCTTCACTTTCCAACGACGGAGGCGCGACCACTGCTCTCGATTTAAAGAGGCTTATGTAGAACATTTTGCAAACTTCTTCCATGTCTCTTCTGTCGGTCACTGCATTGCCGTCCTGATTCTCCAACGTCGTTACTTCCGTTCTGTAAAGCTTCTCTCTTTTGCATTTCTTGAGGCCCTGACATAGCGCTGCTAGCGGAGAGCACCGAGCACCGATCAGTTGAAGACCAGGCTGGATTTCACTGGTTCGGTGGTCGACCCAAAGATCAAGCGTACGAAAACAAAGTACAAACAGTCTGAGGGCGTACTGATCGGTCGCCTAACAGTCGAGGGCGATGAAATAGAAGAGGTGAGCGGCTATGTGTATCTCGATCAAGAAGTGACTATGAGGCGAGAGATGGAGAATGAGATCTCGCGAAGAGTAAAACAGGATGGAGAGCAATCAACTCGGTGAAATCTGTGCTGAAGGCGAACCTAGACAATGCAACTCGCACCAATCTCTTCAGCAGCACAATCTTACCTGCAATGATACACGTATGTGAAGCTCGGACCTTGACGAAGAGACAATAACAACATCTGCTTACGACGCAGAGAGCCATAGAAAGGTCGATGTTGAGAATCTTACTAAGTGATCACATCTAGAATGAGAATATCAGGTATAGAACTGGAGTGAAGGACGTCGCTGCAGAATACCACCGGGCAAAGCTACAATGGACCAGTCATGTCACATGGTTCACAGACAATCGGTGGATCCGTGCTATTTCCGAGTGGTACCCGCGCGGACGGAAGAGACCACTTGGAAGACCTCCAATCAGGTGGGAAGATTTGAGAAAGATGTTTACAACAACGTGGTGGAGAATGGCAAGGGCATGAGGGGAATGGAGCAAATGCTATGGCCAGCGAAGCCGACTTGGCACCAGATAGCCTGGCCGATCCAGGCGATCCAAGCGATATATA
>NC_068981.1:111381488-111383053 GCF_001194135.2 Octopus bimaculoides
TATATATATATATATATATGCACACATACATACACATACACACACATTATTAGTTTCATTTTATTATTAATGTTTCTTAGTATATTTTTAAGCTACTAGCCCAATTTCTGACCTCACTGCAAGTGATTTATTTATTATGAAAATTAGGCATGTGAGGAAAACACTACTGTTTAGTAAGGGCTCAACATGGATAGGAAAAGTCAGATATTGATGAAAGTCTAAAGTTGATTTTTTATATGGTTCCCTAGACCTGAACACCTCCTCTTATAAATCTCACCATAAGCCTAACGAGAAACTTTCCTATATACATAAACAGTCTTCTCACCCCACTGAAGTATTGTATTTAAAAACCTGATAGCTAACATTAGTAACAGAGTTTCTAACCTCTCTTCCTCTAAAGAAACTTTAGAGAAGGTAGCTACTATAACAATGCCCTAACCAATAGTGGTTTTAAGTATAAATTAATATATAATTCCTCTATTAATCGGAATAATAATAGACCTAAAAATAGACCTAGGAAAATAACTTGGTTCACCCCTCCCTTTTTCCTTAACGTAAAAACTAACATAGGTAAAAGATTACTGTCTCCCCAAGACAAATATTTTCCAGAAAATTACATGTACAAGAAAATATTTACCACCACTCAGTGAAATTATCATATAGCTGCTGCTCCAATATGAAGAATATCATTACACGAAACCAACACCCAGAGCCGATTCTCAGGTGTAACTGTCGAGATCCAGGAATCTGTCCCATCGACCAGCGATGTATGATCAAATCCGTCATATATGAAGCAGAAGTTACAACTACGCTAGATAAGAAAAGCTATATCGGATTATGCGAAGGAAAATTTTAAAATCGGTATGCCAATCACATATCTTCCTTCCGACGCAGAGACAAAAGTAAAACTACTAAATTGGCTAGCCACGTATGGGGTTTGAAATCGAACGCTACACCACATACGATGAAGTGGAAAATCGTCGAAAAGTCCATACTATATGTTAACAGATAAAAAAAAATGTAAGTTATACGTAGCTGAAAGAACTCATATCCTTTTTCATATCTAAGAACTCTAACTCACTGCTAAGCTCTAGATCCGAAATTTTCAGGTGTAAGCATATGACTAAGTTCCTGTTGAAGAATTAGAAAGTGCCTCCCTCACCTCTATCTTTTCAGCCTTATAATTTGTGACCTAAGGGTCACAAATTATAACTCTTATTCCCACTTTTCCTTTTTCCTGATTTCTTTTCCGTTATCCGTTTCCCAACTTTCCCCCTTTTATATAAACTTCCTTCTCACCTTTTCTCGTTTTCACTCTCGTCCCATTTTTCGTTCGTTATGGCATGTGGGCAGTGTCCCATTATTGTGCTGGGACACCAGACGTATTATAAAACACTGTTTGGCATGTTCTTAGCAAATGAAAGTAATAGTAGCTCAGAAAAATATATATTGTATTTATTAAATAAGATTTAATTCTCACCGGATGGAGTATATTTTTTGTTGATCTTACCATTATGGAACAATATATATATATATATATATATATATATATATATATATATATA
>NC_068981.1:111386741-111392611 GCF_001194135.2 Octopus bimaculoides
AACATTGCTTGTTTTCACCTTTTCAATATCAGTGAAGAATGTCACTGGAAAAGAAGATATAAGGTTTTGCCAGATTTGTCTCTCTCACCAAGGTCATCAGCTGTCGAACGCCGACGAAGGGAAATAACCCTGAAATCCGGATACGTTCGTGCTGCTGGTCGCGGTGAGAGGGATAACTGCCTTGGCAAACAGGACACAGTCGTGTGTCGATAAGCCAGCTGGAGGAGATGTCCTCCTGTGGCTAAAAGCAACAGTAACATCCACCCCTAGGGGTCAGCCACACTTAAGTGGCAATATACTACACTATATATATATATATTTATATATATATATATATATGTAAAATTTATTGATTTTATCGATATTTTAAAAAGTAGTCATCAAATATCAAATTATTTCGTGATAATTTTCAGGAAATTCTCTACATACCGATAGCTATGATAACTGTCATTTTATACTGAAGTTAAAAACATTCTATTTAAGTGTATGCAGAGGAGCTTTCATTTTGGCAAACTATTTTATTTATGGAATCAGGCGATTTTTTACTATACACATGTTTTCCTCACATGCCTAATTTTCATAATAAATACATCACTTGTAGCACTATAATTTATTAGCACTATAATTTAGAAATAATGTCTACAAAGCTAAATCCAGTGATTCAGTCTTATAAATATTAGTCTATCAAAATGACACATAATATAACCATTTTGCCATTACTACGTTCGTGTTTTCGTGTAAGGAATTCACAAAAAGTTGCTCAATATCATATGAATATAAAGATTTTGCCCGTCAAATGAGTAATATATTTTAGGGAATTGTGAAAGTTGAATAATTGTTGAAAAAAACAACAACTTTCTTATACCAGTAACTTAGTAACATAAATTGAATGAACGTTTTAGAGATATTGAAATTTTCCTGATGTCATAATCTTGTATTCTCTTCTCCCTGTCAGTTCGTAGTTGCAGGGAAAGATTTCGAAAGAAACAGTTCTACTTGGACTACTCATTTATATCAACGTCGACTTTAACAACTCGTTCTTTCTTCTTCTTCTTCTTCTTCTTCTTATCCTTCTGTATAATCTGGGCTAGATGCACACTGTCAAAAATATAAGGAATGATGTTGTGGGTTATAAGCAGCAACAGCAATGACCAGAGCAAGAATGAATCCACTCTATAATTCAATATCTAGTGCTATAGTTTACTTTTAATCCTGCCCAGAACCTCTTGAGAACAAACCTCTCAACCTATATCTCTAATCCTTCATTATTCTTCAGTCTACAATCTATTTTCAAACTTCTGATGAAAAGTAGTGTTTGCACCTACGCAGAATTCGTTATTCTTATTCTAATCTTTCTCACCCAGAACTAAGCAATAAATATTTTCATGTACGTTTTTTTAATATTGATCAGATACCGCTAACATTCATAAATTATCCAATAATTGCTTGACTATCACTTCATCGTATATTGACAATATCTATATTCACAAATTTTCCTCTCTTAATTTTTTATCCTTGCTTTAATCCCACACTGACATTACTGAAACAGAGGCTGAATTATTAGCCATCCTTAACTGTCTACCACAGTTAATATTTTTACCTATCTAGGTCGACTTTGCCTTTCATCCTTTCGGGGTCGATAAATTAAGTACCAGTTGCGTACTGGGGTCGATCTAATCGACTGGCCCCCTCCCCCAAAATTTCGGGCCTTGTGCCTAGAGTAGAAAAGAATATTTTTACCTATCTCTAAGGTGGCGAGCTGGCAGAATCATTAGCACGCCGGACAAAATACTCAGCGGCATTTCGTCTGTCATTACGTTCTGAGTTCAAATTCTTCTGAGGTCGATTTTGCCTTTTATCCTTTCGGAGTCGATAAAATAAGTACCAGTCGAGCACTGATTTCGATGTAATCGACTTACCCATCCCCCAAAATTACTGGTCTTGTGCCAAAATCTGAAACCAATATTCTTACCTCTCTAGACTGACTCAACATTTCTTCAAACAAATTTTCAGCTTCTCATCAAGTCTGTGCATTGCGCAATATAGCTAACTTAAATATAATCCAGTTGGTATATAAATGGAGTTTCAAAGTAGCTTATATTACTGAATGTCGCAGTAATATCTTAAATTTTACCTTTCTTTTCAGATCATATGAATTTGTAAATATCAAGCCCATTGGAAAATGGTGTCCTGTAAAAATACAGTGTACTTAGTAACCTTAGCAACATTGCCTATATAATTTTATATGTGATAATCGAAATTTAAACTGGCAACCTTTTACACTTTATCGTACAGTTTGCTAACTTGCCATAAACTTTAGTTGCGTTTGTTTCGCTTCCTCTAATTTGTACTCATACCAATCAAGTACTTTAAGACAGATGTAGGTGTGTAATAAGAAAATTTCTTCCCAACCACATGGTTCCGGGTTTAGTGCGACTGTATGGCGTTTTGGGTAACGAAAGCCTTGAGAGTCAGTTTGGTACATGGAAACCGAAAGAAGTCCGTCGTGTGTGTGTGTGTGTGTGTGTGTGTGTGTGTGTGTCTGTGTTTGTCCCCCACCACTGCTTGACAGCTGGTGTTGGTGTGTTTCCGTCGTAATAACTTAGCGGTTCGGCAAAATAAACTGATAGTACCAGGTTTTATACAAAAAATAAGTACCCCAGCATGGCCGCAACCTAATGACTGAAACAAATAAAAAATAAAATATGCCTAAAAATGTACATCAATAGTTTGAGTCCTGTGGGGAACTATTTACTATGGTATCCGATTATTAGAAACAGAAAGAATGACGCCGGGAAATTTTGTTACAACATATAAGCATGAGTAAGAACGTTTACACATGTTGTTAGTTTCGATAAATGGGGACCTTTCTTGTAGTGGAAGAGAAATAACATATTTGTTTGTTGGCTAGAGATCGATAAATGAATTTTGTTGAATTCTTGAATGACTCTTGGCAATCAAAATTTATGCGTGTGAATTTGTATCCGGATCTAGTGAACTGGATGCAATTACTTGCAGCACCTTTTATTTTTTCTTTTACTTGTTTCAGTCATTAAATTTCAATCCTTAGACTATGGCCATGCTGGGGCACCGTCCTAATGGGTTTAGTCCAACAAAACGACTCCAGTACGTAGTCTTTTATGCTTGGTACTTATTGTATCGGTTTCTTTAAGTTACGGGAATGTAAACCAACCAACAAGGTTGTCAAGCGGTGGTGTGGGACAAACACAAACACCAAAACACACATGCACACACACCTACACACACACACACACACACACACACACACACACACACACACACACACACACACACACACACACACACACACACACACACACACACACACACACACACACACACTATGGGCTTCTTTCAGTTTCCGTCTATCAAATCTACTCTCAAGACTTTGGTTGGTCAGCGGCTATAGTAGAAAACACCTGCCCAATGTGTCACAGAGTGGGACTGAACTCGATGTCACATGGTCGGGAAGCAACCATATAACCACACCTACGCCTATATGCTCAGTTTCCAGTTATGTTAAATATTGTCTGTTAGGTTTGTCTGTTTATATGCATTAGTTAACACTTTTGCTTCACTAATCATTGTCAAGTTCGCAGAAATATATTAGATCTCATTTAAATGAGTTCTACTTGGTCGATAAAATAACTTCCAGTTAGGCAGAGGATACACACAATTAATTGTATGTTTCTGTGCAAAACTAAGTTTTGTTCCAAATAATTAAATAAAAGATAAGCTTTAAATGGTGAGTTTCCTAGAGTCGAGGTAAGGTTCTTGAGTTGTACGTTCGGCTGCAGCCATTTCGTTTCATATAATGGTCTGGAGAAGTATACATACATACATACATACATACATACATACTGTAAACTGGTGTATGAGAGTACGACGTCCCCTGACGAAAATGGACTAGACCACTCCTCAATGATCTGCTCAGACGTTTCCAGCTGGCAGATCGATACAGACAAGATCACCCGGATATTCCACAGTGGACGTGGTCAAGAAACGATGGGTCATCTAGATCTTACCTAGACAGAATAATAATTAGGATTAAGGACAAGAATATAGCCAGGTGTCCACAATTAACAATTGTCAGCTACAGTGATCACAAACTGAGGACCTGTAAGCTGGACGTAGATAGTATGGCTAGACAGGGATCCGGATACTGGAAGCTAAATAAGTCGCAACTGACCTGTGAAGCCTACAGGAGTCAGATTCGACAGTTAGTGATGAGGGTATTGACAGGGATCATTATTAATAACAAATGGAGGTATGCCCCCAAAAGAGCCATAAAAAAAGAGTCGATTAGATTTAGTAGAGAGTTAGCTAAGAATAGAAATAATGTAGAGAGGGACTTGGGGAACGCTTTAAAGAAGGCAATGAAATCTGGATCTGCTTCTCGAGTGTCGACCTCGGGAATGGTGCTCAAACCATTACCTCGAGGCTAAACGTGAGGGCTGCAGAGTAGGAGCGAAGATAGTGCAATGGGCCATGAGGGTATTAACTCCGCCGGATGGGATCGTGTTGTAGAATCTCAGCGTGGCAATAATGCCACAGTAAAGTCTTTGACGAACCAACAGGGGAAAACGGTAACTGAACCCGAGGAGATGTGTACGGCCTTACACGAGCATTTCGCCGGACTGTTTCGAGGAAGGGGGCAATGGGCCGGAGCTTAAGGAGGACCTCACGGACTTCCTCACCAGTCTGCCGCGCCTCTCGGGGAGGGAGGAGAAGTGCTGTGAAGGGCCGATCATAGCTGCGGAAGTGGAGGAGGCATTGTCGGATTGCGGTGGGAACAGGTCGCCGGGTCGCGATGGTCTCTCCTATGAATTGTACTATACTATGCCAGACTTGTTTGGGCACCTGCTGACCTGTGTCTTTAATAACTGGCAGTAGAACGGGAGTTTTCCTGCGTCTGTGAGCCAGGGAGTGGTGGTACTGATCGGAAAGGATCCAAAAAAGGGGGACGTAATTGAAAACTTTAGGCCCATCACTCTGCTTAACGCGGAGTTGAAAATTCCGGCCAAGGTTTTAACAAAAAGGTTGGCGAAAGTTGTGGATGGTATCGTCGGGGAGGCACAAACTTGCGCCATCCCCGGCAGGACCATAAACGATAATCTCCACCTTATACGCTATACCTTAGAAAGGGTAAATAGGATTCCTGGCAAGAGAGGAGTGTTGGTCCATTTAGACCAATTCAAAGCCTTTGATAGGGTAGACCATCGGTATTTGGCGGTGGTCTTCGAGGCGGCCGGTTTGGGCCCGACATTCCGCGGTTGGATCAATGCTTTATATAGCAACATCAAATCGGTAGTTCGGGTTAACGGTTTCTTTTCGGAGCCATTCAATATCGAACGCTCAGTTAGACAAGGTTGTCCACTATTTCCCCTGCTGCATGTATTGGCTCTCGAACCACAACTGCGAAGACTGGAGGCGACGAGTGGAGATCTGCAAGATCTAGAGTATGGAAAGTCAGTCACAGCGTATGCGGACGATGTCGCTGTCATCATATCCGTGGACCAGGACCTACAGAGGGTAGGAGAGGCTCTACAATATTACAAAGCGGTTGCAGGAGCAAGAATTAACCGGGATAAGTCGGTCGGCTTGCAGCTCGGCACCTGGAGAGGCAAGTCGATGCAGTCCAACAGCGTCGTCGAACGCTGGACAGACGGACCGATGAAAATCCGTGGAGTCTGGTTTGGTCCAGACCTCCAGATAGAGAAGAATTGGAGCGAAGTTACGGGCAGGGTGGCGTCCATAATTCATACCTGGTCTGGGCGGAGGCTTTCTCTGAAAGGGAGGGCGGAGGTGGAAAATATGTTTATCGTATCTGTCATTACCTACCGCCTAAC
>NC_068981.1:111393319-111414153 GCF_001194135.2 Octopus bimaculoides
CTATAGCGAAAGAGGTAATATGGAAGATGCGTGGAAGAGGTATCGCATCAGGCACCTTCGTCTCCGGGCATGCTTTGATTAACCTCTTTTTATATCACCTAAGATGGAAAACACGTCTGCAGAAGAAATGCCCGACAAAAAAGTACGAAAAAAGATGGAAGAAAGTAGACCGAATATTGGGTGTGTAAGTGCCTAATTAAGCGGTGTAAAAAAAAAAAAAAGAAAAGGACGAAGTAAACGATTCAACGCAGAAATGTGGTTGGTGGGGTGAAACCCATTCCGCTTCCATTCATTTTTTTCATCCGAAATTGTAATATCATATATTGTAATTCATATATTGTAATTCATATATGTAATATCATTCGATAAGTCCCCGACCCCTTTTGTCCTGTATATTGTCCCCTCTTTGTTTAACTCTTGTGGTTTGAATAAAATCATCGTGCTAGTTCCACAGTTCGTGTGTTGATAATTCAAAGTTAGAGTTCAAGTTTCACAGTTCGAATTAGCGTGTTGGACTGTTGTTTCTTAAAAGATAGTTGCTACGTTACGTGTGGTTACTGCCGTTTGTTTCGATTATATTCCTATTACAATGTTGCAGTGTATTCGTTTATCCATAAGGATTTAACATCTGGCGACGAGGATCGTTCGAAACTCACATTGGTTATTTGACAATTTCTGCGTCATGGAAAACTTATTAGCCGCGGTAGTACAGCTTCAAGAGAAGCAGCAGGAACAACCACAGGAGTTGCAAAAACAAATGCTATAACACCGACAACAACAACGACAACAATTAATTGAGTTACAGTCGGAAGAGGGTATTACGTTTCCCGCGTATTATAGAAGATACGAGGAAATTTCGAACAACGAGTGCAAGTTATGGTCGGAGGAGCAGAAAGTAAGGTTTTTACTATGCAAGGTAGCTCCTGCCGAATATGAGCATTACTGTAACTTATTCTGCCCTAAAAATCGAGTTAGATTGGTTTCCACGAAACCGTGGAACTGCTTTCAAACATTTTTTGTGATAGAAGTTCATTATTAAACACCAGTATGGAGTGTTGGAACATAACAAAAAATGAGGAGGCGGATTCTATCATCTACGCCGGAGTAGTCAAAACCGTATGTGCGAAAATTTCAAACTCCATGATGTCACTCAGAGTATGTTCAAATCACTTATCTTCGTGCAAGGTCTTATAGTACCTGAACATAGAGAAATTCAGGCAAGGATTCTCTCGAAAATGGAGCAAGCGAACCAGGATTTATCTGTACAAACCATCACAGAAGAATGTTAGACTATGGTAAATCTTAAACATGATGTGAAAAAATACAAGATAAAGATTCTGCAAAAATTCAAATGTGTCGTCCCGGGAAGCACAATAAAAAAAGTGTCAGGCCCCAATCCGTGTTAAAGTTGTGGAGGCCTACACTTCAAAAAACAAAATGTGCTATAGTTATCGGAAGTGGAGAGTGATTGCAACGGAAAAACAAGAAATTTCGTGCACGAAAAAATAAATGATGTGAATACCAAATTACAGTTAGACACAGGTAGTGATATCTCGATTATAAATGCGGATACATAGAAAAAAATTGATACAGCGAGATTAAGGAAAACAGCGAAAATAGCACATGGTATAACGGGCGATAAATTACATTTCATGGGCAAAACATGTATCGACGTCACATCTCGAGGAAAGACACGCGAAGCAAAATTATTCGTTGTGGATAATACAATCAACCTGTTTAGCACAGATTGGTTAGAACTATTCGATTTATGGCACCTCCCCATAAATCTTTACTGCAATAACATAAACGGTTGTCCCGTTAGAAACAAGTCTTCGGAAGAACTGAAGAAAAAATTGAAAAAATGTTCCCGCAAGTGTTATCAGAGGCTTTGGTCTATGTAGAAAGATGGATGCCTATTTCCAAATAAGTGAAAACGCTGTATCTGTATTTAAAGCAAACAGAAAAGTACCGTTGGCGGCAATTGAAACCGTAAATGAAGAGTTGGACAGACTCGAAAAGAGTGGAGTCATCAAAAAGGTGGATTACTTGAAGTGGGCGGCACCCATGGTCTGTATTAATAATAAAATAAGATTAGGCTGTGTCGATTTCTCTACAGGATTTAACGACTGCTCAAAAGCATATCACCATCCACTCTCGACTGCAGAAGACATTTTTTCAAAGTTAAATGGTGGGAAAGCGTTTTCCAAATTAGATCTGTCTGAAACCTATTTAAAGATAAAAGTAAATGAAAAATGCTCAAAGTATTTGACAATAAATACACACAGAGGATTGTACAGATACACACGATTACCTTTTGGATTAGAAGTGGCGCCAGCAATATACCAGCAAATCATGGAAACTATGTTATCTGATCGTGAATTTGCAATCCCGTGCTTGAACGATATTTTGATCAAGAGTAATTCTCGTGAACAACATGTGGAATACATAGAAGCTGTGTTTAAGAAAATTAGTTTTGGGGTTCACTTTGATTGAAGAAAAATACGAATTCTTTCTACCCCAAATTAAGTAATTAGGGCAAATAATTGATAAAAGTGATAGACGTCCGAACCCATCGAGGGCAGACGCAATAAAGAATATGCCTGCGCCGACAAATATTCCAACTTTACAAGCATTTCTTGTGTTGGCAAACTATTATCAAAGCTACATTCCTACCGACTTATTAAAAAAAAAAAGAAGTAAAGTGGAATTGATTCACTAAATGCCAGAACACTTTTGAAGAAATAAAAAAAATTCTAATCTCAAAGTTGTCGTTAGCACATTATGATCCTGAAATGGATACCATTGTAGCGTTTGATGCTTCCGAGCACGGATTAGATGCAGTTCTACTTCATAAATACAAAGACGGAAGTACAAAACCAGTGTTTTATGTTTCGCACTCCCTAATAGCGACAGAGAAGAGATATAGTCAAATTGAAAAAGCGGCCCTAGCAATTATTTTTGCAGTTAAAAAATTTCAAAGGTTTCTGCATGGCAGAAGTTTTTTATTGCAAACAGACCATAGAGCTTTGCTGTTAATTTATGGGTCTAAAAAAGGGTTACCAACTCATACTGTGAACCGCTTGCAACGTTGGAGTGTAATATTACTAAATCATAATTTCAAAATGCAATACATTCCATCGCCAAAAAGATTGGTCGTGCGGATTGCCTTTCGAAATTAATTCTAAAAATTATGGAACCACTAGAATAAACTATTGTCGCACTGCAGGCAGAAAGTGAAATAAAAAGTGTTATGACGAACGTTATCCAAGAACTGCCAGTGACGGCTCAGGATATAAGAATGAAAGCTGTAGATGATGAATATATTACGAAAATAAAAGAAGCTTTAAAAAATAAACAGAATAAAAATTCATATGCCAATAGTTTTTCAATTTGCGACAATATTCTGCCGTACGCCCAAAGAGTGATGGTTCCAACTATATTACAAAAAGATGTATTGCAACAATTTCACAGCAGACATCCAGGAATGGCAAGGATGAAGGCAACAAGAGGAAATAAGAACAAGTCACGAAATAAAAACAAGTCACGAAATATAGGAATGAAGTTTGGGCAATATACATGCGTACATGATAGCCAACTGAGGCAAGATTGTCGACATTTGAGATGGATATTAGACTGGACACTTGATGAGATACGCAGGCTGGACATCAAAACCAGAAAGGTACTGACCACCACTGGCAACTTCCACATTTATAGTGACACCGATAGGATTTATATGAGACGAAGTGATGGCGGTAGAGGCATAAGGCGAGTCAATTGGAATGTTGCATTGTGTCAATCAAACAACACTTGGTGAACAATAAAGAAATGAGTATATTCCATGCATGCTCAAAAGTGAGAGCAACAACATCCTCAAAATTAGAGAAATACTGTGCCGTTACTCTTAGAATACAACTGTCTCATGTGATCCAAAGGAGGCTGGGCTGGCCTACCTAAACAGAAACTTGGAAGAGAAGCAGGCATCATACAAATAAAAAGTATTGCATAAGTACATAAAAAGCATTGCTTAAGTACAGAGTAGCTACAGCATTGATAGGATGAGTAGCCTTTCCTGGATCTGCGGTAGATACATTACATCCCACCTAGAAGGATATGCCTCCACTATCCAGGAAATAGATACTAAATTCTTGATAAACAAAGAGCCAGCAGGTATTCACACCTTTGGTTACAAGGAATATTGGTGGAACGTCCCCCACAAAAAAAACATCAATTAGGTGCAAACATAACAGACCTGATATTGTTCTATGGGACAGGGAACAAAAATCATGCACTACCCAGCAGACGTGAATGTACAGTTAAAAGTCCAGGGAAAAGAGAACATTTATGACGAATTAATATAGATTTTACAGCTATTGTAGCCTGACTATGAATTCTCATGTGTATCCATCATCATAGGTGAATTAGGTTATGTACCAACAAATTTGCACAAAAACCTAGAAAAACTTCGTTTCACGGAAAAAGAGCAAACACAAAAAGAAAAAAAGAACTGACGCGGATTCCCCAAACCCAATCTATTAGTGGCACAGTGAAGATTTGAAAGACATTCCAGATATTCTCCATGTGAGATTTTTATGTGAATAGATGCACACACTTGGGTGTATGCATCGACAGTTCACCCAAAACACCAACTCAACCACATATTCACAAACACCAGGAATTCTCTTAACTCAAGAAGTTTTGATGCTTTGTTAGCAACCGGCTTGAACTCTCAAGAACTAAAAAAGAAAAACCATACATAACATGTTGTGATGCTGCACATGGGTGTCGCCATTCATACTTGAATATCACTCTGTGTGGCATGGGCTCCTCGGCCTGTCGTGATCAGGGTAACATATTGTACCAAAATGCCGCTTCCAGTGGTGAGATGCATCCCCTCTCCGCCTTGGCTTTGATCGTGCGATGGTGTCTTTCCACGATCTCATTTCCACTCGGCCTGTATGCCGCTCTGAAGAAGAGGTGCATATTTCACTTATCGAGCATCTACTTCAGCATCTCCGAACGAAATGCAGTGCTGTTGTTCATCGGCAATTCGTCCACAGGACCCCACTCCAGGAATATCTTGTTCAGGATACATGCAACCTCATCCGCAGAACCCGTCTTAATTTCCATCCATATCGCCATCCGACTTGGTCCGCAGTCGACCATCGAGAGATATATCCCCTGCCGTTAGTGTGTCACATCCACTGCCAATCGTCTCCAGTTGTACTCTACTGAGATATTTTCCGACTGGTGCACACCCGGAGCAGGGTCGATGGATTGACACTTTTCACAGCTCCCAACGACTTTTTGAATGCTCTGCCTTACTAGCAAGATACAGGATTCTATCCACGTCCATATGATGCATGGTATGCAATCTCCTTAGTTCCTAGCCGATACACCGCGGCTATCTTCCGGAATCGCCAACCAGGCCTTTTTGACCCTGGTTAGAACGTCTGCCTTACTCCTTTCTGAGGGCACAAAGACCACGCTCAGCTTCAAACCAAATTCGGCAGCTAGCTCTCCCAGAACCCCTAGGCGGCGCTTTACTAACATCTCTGCATGCCCTTTCGTTCGAACCCTTCTTTCATTGGTGATCACTGTTCCCACCCATCCAAACACAGTAGCCGAATTGGTTCGGATTTCGATAGAGCGCAGCCCCCATTTATCCACTTCAGGGCTAGGTTTACCCCCTTCGCTTTTCACTTTTCCTTCCACGGAATTAGGATACCCTTCTTGATCAATCTCTCTTCAAACTCGCTCTTAGCATCTCTCTTCAAAGTATGCTGATAACAGCTTAGCTTATTTCTCAGCATTGGGGGTTCCCCTTTCCAGCGCTACTCAACTGTGCACCGCAGACCGTCGAACAACACCTGAAAATCTTTATCTTCAATGATGTAAGCATTACAATCCTCCTCGAGGCTCTTCCCACTCTCTTGTTGCAGACTCAGCGCATGATGCCCCTGCACCACCAAATGAAACCTTGTCTCCAGTAACAATGACTCCTCTTAGGCGGTTGATCGCGTTCATGCCCATCGCCACATCAATTCCACCTACCACATGATCGATCACAATTATCCACAACCTTAGTGTTGTGCCCCACATCGCCATCTCCACTTCGCTGCTAGCCTTACATTCAATTTCGCTGCCGTCGACCGCCCTAACACTACTCGTCCCTTCCACATTTTGTTGTACAGCCCGTATCCACGAGGGCTTTGAACGCCTTTCCTCCAACCAGGACTTCAACTATAGGCAGCGACTGCACGGGAGCCTCTACTTGCTCACAGGGAAATTTGAGAGGCAGCAACTTCCCCGTAGCTTTTTCAATGGCTGCAGTTTCAAGCGATATCCTCTGTCCGCTTGCACCCGTAGCAAATGAATTTGGGCTTCTTCTCTGCGCAGTCTCTTGCCATGTGCAGTCGCTGGAACTTGAAACACCGGCCCGTAAACGGTCGCTGCCGCCCCACAGCAGCTTTTCTCTCCTCATTCTTCGTCGATTGTCGCATGACGTCGTGGACGTCCGCAGCTGCCATTGCCATTGCATTCCGCCTGGTGTTTTGTGTCGACACACGGGCTTGAGCAATGAATTCGCTCATCACCATTTTCTCGCTGCCAGGCAGTTGCTGCAGACGCACCGATATGTCGTCAGGTAAACCATTTACGAAAGCCAACCGTACCGCCTTTTCTAGTCTCTCTCCGGTAAAACCAGATAGCGTAGCCAGCCTCCGAAGATCTGCTGCTGCATACACGTTCACCTATTCTGTCTACTTGACCTTTCCTAGCTTGGCAATGCAGCGTACGATCCTTCTGTAAAGGCTTCCTTTAGGTGCTGCTCAATTTTCTTTGCATCCAGTTGGTTTGTTTCATCCATTTCGAGGTACAGCGCCAACGTGTTTCCCTTTAGATACAGAGTCATGAGACCTGCTACATTTTCAATGCTTTGCGGCCTCGCCACCACCTTGGTCTTATCCGATAACATCTCCGTCTTCACAGAAGTGTCTGAGGGCATCGCTAGAGATTCTTATTTTTGCTGTGCCGAAATAGTTTGTAATATCAAGAACACCTCTAAGTGTCGGCTGTCCAACTAGATTAAATCCAAGATGCCTCTTGTAGTCTAACCTATCGCTAGAACCTACGGCAAATTCTCTTTCTAGCCCGCACGTCTACAGTCGTCCGTCCGCTCCAACTGCCAGAAGCCAATGAGACCCACGCTGGTCCTATTTCCGCCCACTTCCCCTCACTCACTCTTCCTCTTCCGGTAGGGCTTCTCAGCCATTGATATCATTGACCTTTTCCTCCAAGTTCATCTTATCTCCACAACACACACAAGCGTACACACACACACACACACACACACACACACACACACACATAAATATATTACAGTATAATATAATCTAGGTAATAACCTCATAACGTGCGTTTAAAGGCTCCTATACAATTATCAGCTAGCACATGTCATTTTACAGCAGGATATATAATCCAAGGCTTGATAAACATGTGGTAACACCAGTATTGTATAGGATTAATGTGAGAATAATATAACACGAAGATAGAAAATAGCAGGCTTTAATAGCAAACTGCAACATTTGTTTCTGTACTGGACACCTGCTTTACGTTGCTGAGTTTACATTTATATATCATTATATTTGATTTTTGTTTAGAATTACTTTATAATCATTTTTCATCAATATCTGTGTGTTAGGGCTTCCTCAGGTAAAATGCAATCAAACGTGATTTCTTTCAGTTTCTTCAGATATACCATGTTTATTACTCTCCAGCAATCAGTTCATTAGATTACGAGCGGCATGTATTATAGTTGTGACACAAAAACAAATACAAAAGTAATATCATAATTATAGTCCCAACAACAATAACAATAACAGAATAAAGGCGACCTTAATGATACTGACAATAATAAAAATAATAACAAAACAAAACCTATTTAAGTATTAGTGATAATAACATAAATAAAAATGTAATAAAATAAAACTGAAGAAGGCTTTTACCAAGCAGTAGACGAAGTGTGTAGACGAAGGGTTAAAATAAAATGAATAAATATTTTTACAAAGGATTTTTTTCATTACTCTAAAATTTTGAATTATCTATTATCTTTATGCTTTCCGCCCCACCCCTTTCATTTTTGTTTGTTTAAGTAACCTTTACAGACTCCACTGTTGGAGGCGCAATGGCCCAGTGGTTAGGGCAGCGGACTCGCGGTCATAGGATCGCAGTTTCGATTCCCAGACCGGGCGTTGTGAGTGTTTATTGAGCAAAAACACCTAAAGCTCCACGAGGCTCCGGCTGGGGATGGTGGCGAACCCTGCTGTGCTCTTCCACCACAACTTTCTCTCACTCTTACTTCCTGTTTCTGTTGTGCCTGTAATTCAAAAGGTCAGCCTTGTCACACTGAATATCCCCGAGAACTACGTTAAGGGTACACGTGTCTGTGGAGTGCTCAGCCACTTGCACGTTAATTTCACGAGCAGGCTGTTCCGCTGATCGGATCAACTGAAACCCTCGACGTCGTAAGCGACGGAGTGCCAACAACAACAACAAACTTCACTGGCCATTAGCTACTAGACTACAAACTTAATCATTCTTTCCTATATTTTATACATATTTTTACTTATGCTTTTTAAACATACTTATCTCACATTATACCTTTACAAATTCTCAAACCTACATACACACTAATACTTGTACATACTCCTATTCTTAAGTTTTCTCTTACTTAATCATTAGCTTTTTTACTGCCGATGTGTATTTATTAAATCCACAACTAGAGAAAACAAAAAGACTATCTTATTTTAGCTGTGCTTTCAAGCAAAAGCCTAAATTTCTCTTTAGCTCATTGTCGTCACATGATTTTACTGTTTTCAGATTTTTGTGATCATCTCAATTCAAACATAAATGACAATTCTAATCTGTTATGTAGATGCATCAGCTTACATTATATTTTTGATATATTAAAATATTAAATTATCAGGTGTCCAGTGCCTGCTATTTTCCATCTTGTTATATTATTCTCATAACAAGCACGCACGAACGCACACACGCACGCATGCACGCACACACACACACACACACACACACACATACCCTACCATTTACCATAAGTGTTTTACCTATTTCCAACGCAAAAGATTAGTAGGATTTTCAATGTAAAATTGATCACAATTCAGTTTCTATTTACTTTTCTTCTTATTTCTTTTACTTGTTTCAATCATTTGACTGCGGCCATCCTGGAGCACTGCCTTTAGTCAAACAAATCGACCCCAGGACTTATTCATTGTAAGCCTAGTGCTTATTCTATCGGTTACTTATGCCGAAGCGCTAAGTTACAGAGACAAACACGCCAACATCGGTTGTCACTCGATGGTGGAGGGACAAACACAGACACACAAATATATATATATACTGCGGGCTTCTTTCAGTTTCCGTCTATCACATCCACTCATAAGGCTTTGGTCGGCCCGAAGCTATAGCAGAAGACATTTGCCTAAGGTGCCACTCAGTGAGATTGAACCAGGAACCATGTGGATAGGAAGGAAGCTTCTTACCTGCGCCTAATCATTTTGTTTCAGTTGTGTTATTAAAACCATCAGGAAATACATGATCATTACCGTTATTATAATTTCTGGTATAAGCACAGGACCAAGATTAGGAAGAGGCTTAACTCGACCTAGTATTCTATCGACCGCGAAAACAGGAAAGATTAAGGTGGTCTGCTTGGGATTCAAATTCAGGACGGAAAGAAATATCATTATGATAATAAGTCACAGAGCAATAAAGCAATTATTTTTATTTTATTGTGTTGGCGGCCAAAACGTTCATTCGGTATTCTTTAAAACGAAAATAAGGTACATGTTTTAAACCCAAAGTGAGTGTTCAATAAATGATTTAATTTATCATTTTGTTCCAGTATCTTTTATCATCTTGTAGGCAGTCTATTATTCTCTCATCAAAGAATTGCCTGTCTTTACTGGCGAAAAATTCTTGCAGGTGAATTTTTAAGTCCTGTTCAGAACAATAAATTTTGATGAGATCCAAACAAGAGGAAACCCGAAGACGCAAGGTCAGACGAATATGAAGGGTGCGACAAAACACCCCAGTAACTTCTGCCGCGTCTACAAAGAAGTGTGTCGTCTGGCATTGTTTTGAGGAAAAACAATACCCCTACGATTAGCAAGTGCTGGGCGCTTCTGGTGAATGCTTGCATTTAATTTGTCCAGCTTCTCACCGTACACATCCGAATTGATGGTCGTGTCCGTGGAAATCAAATTGAAAGGATAACCTTCTTTGAGTGAAGTTCTAGTTTTGGAGGTTGTTGGTAGTGGTGCGTTATGCTTCCCCCATGGTAATTTGGGTTTGCATTGTTACAGACGATCCATTTTTCATCCCCTGTCACCACTCTCTTCACAAAGGATCGTTTTCTTCACTTTACCGCAGCGAATCGCAGATGGAAAAACGTTGGGTGAGGTTAGCCTCATGCATTTGATGTAGGACCCAAGTATTGAGCCTGCTGATATAACCAAGTTAGTGTAGATGATTTTCAGCACTCGATTTGGATATATGGAGAATATCTGCGATCATCCCGGTCGTATAACGGGGGTTGGGTGGGGTTGGGTGGGGTTGGTGTTGACTAACTCCATTAGAAGTTAGTCGACATTCACTGTTAATTTCAGTTGGCCAACCGGAGCGAGGACCGAAAAGTTTCGAAAATTTGAAAACGTCTGCCGACATATACGTTCCGTGACAGCATCTGATTTTTTATTACCCATGCGGGCTAACATAGAGGGGACAATACAATGTGATTGGGGTCACATACAATCGAATGATATAAGATTTTCATGTACAATGAAATCGAATGAATTACAACACAATAAATTACAAGCAATAAATTACAAACAATAAATCCCAAACAATAAATCACAAAGAATAAATCACAAACCACAAATAAATCACACGATGAGGTGTTCAAAATAGGTATGCTCCGACCCTACGAACCTTGTCTTTAGCACCGACATGCGTGCTACACGCGTCCATCGTTTTTTAAATTCACTCTCTGACAAACACCTCTTTTCCAGCCCCACCTTCCTTTTCAAGTGAAAAGTGAACATTTTCACGAGGGTGAGGCCGGAGACGCAGGTGTTTGTCACGATACCTTTCATTCTTGACTTCCATATCACCTCTCTCGCAATTGCTACTACTACGAGAAAACAATTCTTACCTTCTTTCGTCAAGAAATCCGGCGGATTAATTTTTACAATTGACTCAGACGATAGCTGTACTCTTCTTCCATCAGACAACAGTTGTTCCGCATAAACCCATACTTCTGAAATACCCGGACACTGAACAATAGCGTTCAGGACGATTTCCACGCCCTGCCCACATCTTGGACAGGCCGTCGGCCCAGGGTGGCCGTGTCTCATGAGTTTATCCCGAACAGGTAGGGCTCCTCGGTAACACTGCCAGGCCAAAAACTTTTGGAAGTTATTCAGTGTCTTCGGCCCGAACGTTCTTCGGAACAGGCTGTCCAACTGGTTATCATCGAGACCCAGGGTCCTTCCCAGGGCATCGTCATTTCCAGCCTCTACCAACCCACTATAGAAAGCCGCGGTGGTACCGAAACCGCTGGCATTGCCCGAGTTGCAGAGCTGGAGAAGTGCCTTGCGGCACTCCGTATACCAAGTACCCAACTTCGAAAGTTCCATGACAGCATCCTCTCTGCACACAACGCATATTTACCTGCAGGTTTACACCACTTTCTTGCCTTTTATTTTTTTTAAATAAAAAAGCATGAGGTGTCGATAATGTTTGTTTTGGTTCTTCATTTTCTGGGTGGTCCCAAGGACATAAAATACAACCTGTCTCGTCGTAAGTTCGCGTCGAACTACGTTAGTGTCTGAAGTGTGCATACGCAAGGTACATACTGAAGTTAGTTATTTATCACATTGCTTGAAGTTTAATATTGGGGTGTGGGTGGGGGTGGGAACAAACGAAGGAACTTTGGGCCAATCCAATAAAATCTTTGTATCGCTGAAAATATAAGAACCAATACTGTCATCAACATTGACAATCATTAATGTGACATAAAACAAGAGAATATTCATGAAAATAATGTAAACAATCCTTCATTACTTGTAACTTCTCTTAAAATGACACATGAAATATTATTTCATCTCAATCACTAACCTTATCATAATTTGCATCTACATGATCAGTAGAAATAAAATAGTCGATACTGTCAATCTATCGGCACAGGTAATAGAAAATCTATTTCCTTTCCTCGCTCGCTAATACATATTACTTATCTACCGACCATTAAATATTAAATATAGATTTCATTGTAACTGCATAACATTACTTACTTGCTATACTGACTAAAGAGGCTGAAGTGATTGTTTATGCTGGTAAAGTGTAACTGCCGCTCTTGTGAATTCGCACTATTGCGTGATGTTAAAGCAGATATTATGTATAGAATAGCGAATGTCTACGGAATTTTCATTAATGTTTAATCATCTGAGATTTTTTCTTCTGGTCTAGTTTGCTTTTACTCTCCAGATAATAAGTTGTAAAGAATTTCACACTAAACTTTGTTTTCATGTTAAATCTGACAATTGTATATTTTTGATTGTCTTAATAGTGAATGTCTTCGCACCGAATGTGCTCGTAATATAAATATTTGTGGTAGATTGCTACTGCAGCTGCTTCGGATTATTAATAGAAGAGGAAATTTTGTAACATCTTTGGGGATATCAACCAAATTCATTTCATCAGAGAAAACATCAAAAGCCGAAGACGTAGCTTGATAAATGGAAACAAGATGATAAAAATAAACTGGAGGAAAAAAAAATATGACCAATTATGGTATATAGGTAACTTTTGAGAACAGTGAGGATGATAATTTGAGTAAAAGTGGTTGTGAAACCCATGATAGAAAAGTGAATGTATTTCATTTAAATAGAAGGAAGACGTTAAGCATAATGGAAACTAACAATGATGTTACTGGAGAGGGTTTTCAATGAATGATTCAATATTCTGCTGCATTCTTTTATTAATGTTTTATAGTGAACTGCGACAATGCTATTACTATTGACTGTATTATTCAGTTGCTTTTAAAATTTCGTCCGATGCTCTTTGATACAATTTGAAAAGCATCCTAACGGTGTTACATTGTTCTCTTTATAAAGAATTGTTGAAAGCTATATCAAAATCTTAATTGAAAACTTACTTATTTTAAGAAGTGCTGAAAACTAAATGGAAATTCCAGGCAAAATATCACAACAAAAAATTAATTTCATAATAAAATTACGGATTAAATACAGCTCTAAACGTTATCGGTCAATCTTGGGATTGCCTCCTGAGAAAGCTCCCTAAACGACATCGAGTGTTAGAAAATGTGGCTGTCCTAGTCTAGATGAAACAACTCACCTCGAGATCATCGAGAATAAAAGATATCGATATTTTTCCATTGTTGTGGCTCCTCGGTGACGTGTATTTGAAACACATCGAAATGAAAAGAATCGCTGGTCTGGGACTTACATGCAAATACTGTGAAGTCTATTTGCTGATGTGCTTCGGCGTAGCACATATAAAGGAAAATTATTTTACAAATTAAAGGCCACTCAAAACACATACACTATGTATGTGCGACCGATAATTTCATAAAATTTATTCGCATAAATATACACGTGTATATTTGGATGGGATGTGTGATGACGATGTCATATAGGAAAACACCATTGTTTTTCCTTTTTTTTTTCCAATAACAGAAATCATATTTATATCACTTTCCAAAAATGACCATAATATCCTTTAAAAAATTATGCACATATTGTCTTTGAAATCTGATTTAACAGAAATGACTTCTATAGTTTTCGTTTAACACTTCTGTATAACACAAAAAATACATTGTAAAAAAAATAATCAATAATTTTTGCAACTTGGATAAGCAACTGACACATATTTATTTACGGCATCAATAACTTTAAAAAAATTAATTCTACACAAAATTATATTACATTGCAGATAGTAGAATAATTTCATCAACTAGAATGTGTAGTTGTCATGGCCGAAATTCAATCATTCTTCTGTTCTTCGTATCTAGGTAGATTTATTTTGAAAAGATATGTTTGATTTGTGTTTTTCGTAGAGGTTCGGATTCAGAACAGTATTTTAGTTAGTCCTGCGGCTTTTACTGCTGTTAGAGGTTATATAGATATTACATTTGCAAGACTAAATAGATGATGTTCATTCTGGCCAAATGTAAGAAATTCTGCAAGCATCCTTCCTCACAAACATTCTTGCTTTCCCCACAAACTCTTTAGAAAATGAATATTATCTGCCAGATAAGCACTACCTATATTACAACTGCTTAACCATTAATGACAAGACAATTTTGATATAAATAAATATGTGAATAAATTTAAATTCTAACATTGGTAAAAAGCCCTAAATTATTTGGGGAAAAAGCACCCCATGTACTCGACAAACACTTTAACGAAAGGCTACTGGCAATATTAATATCGGTGAAGTTTAAACTCAAATATGTGAAAATTATATTGATACAATAACTTTGATAGCTGATCGAATCGATCCTAATGCGTGTATTTATTTTGTCAACTCCTGGAGTGATGAAAGGAAAATCTACTTTGGTGATACGAAAAGGGAATGTTATTCAATACTGCAATATATTTAGTTTGGCATTCTACCATTTTTGCGCACTACATCACAAATTATGGGAACTACTGGTGGTGGGCGTTATGGATTAAAATATATAATCAATTCTCTTATGGCTGGAGAAAGATAGAGTATACTCAATTAAACACAGAAAAAGAGAAAGATGGAGTATACTAAATTAAACCGAGGCTACTACAGTATTGATCTACCACGAACAGCTTCAAACGACAATACAAACGGAAATTGTCTGGGTCACCAACATGAAACAAACACTTGCATTTATTCTATCATTGATATGATTTGAGCCAAAATAATAAAAATTTTAGTAGCTGGTTTAAAATACAATCAAATTCTTAACTAATTTTTTTCACTTCAATTTACGGTATCAATATACCTAAAAAAAGTGAGGCTGATAGTTTCACTTTATCTCGTTTGCCCATTCCACCCCTTTTGAATTAAAAGCATGTATCTAAGTCATTTAGAGAATACATTTATATATATCCTTTGTAAATGTAATCAACACGGTCAATGGTTGGTTTATCCTAATTAGATGCCTATGTTAAATAGTATCCTTGCAAGTTTTATTCAATATAGGATTTGGATTCAACACTGAAGAAAAACTTTTGTCAGTCATAAAGCATTCTTTTACGCAGCACTTCCATTGCTTGCTACAAATTGCTGCACTTTACTATGGTATTATTTGTGATAAAGAGTATACCTTCTATAAACATAACAGAACTCAGTGACAAGCTGTTAAGTACCGACACTTCACTCGGTAGATCATCAATCTAATTAGTTGGCTAGTAATGATTCCCTTACTTACATAGAAAATCAATAAGGTTTCATTTCAAAGTTAAAGTCCTTAATACTCTTGAAAAAATACAGATGCCATAGAATCTCATTTCCTTTGTTATAAATTTAGTTGAATGAAAATTATAGAAATCTCGATATGGTTTTTTACCAGAGATTAGAACCGTTATAGAATTATCTTTAGGAACAGTTAATTACTGAAGCTATTTACAAGGAAAATTAAAACTTTATGAAAAGCTGTTATGTATTATAAAATATAGCAACATACTCCATTCTTAAGAGTCGTCGTGTATACAAGTTGACTGAAAATAGATTGATTCACAAAATTATGTTCGTCTCTGGTCATTTTTTAAATCAAATTTAAATTTGGTTTTTAAAAAGTTACTTACAAAATTTATTCAAGTAAGAATTGGAATGACAGAGGTTTGTTTATTATAATCAACTTTTGATATCAAAAACACTATTAAGAACATTTTATGAACTGCTTAAACTTTGGTATTTGACTTATTATTTTTTCACATTGGCTTTCTCGATTAGTAGAAGAACATATTTGGAAGGGGAAAAAAAGATAAATAGTAGCTCGAATTGAGCCCAGAGGAGTTTGGACTTAACGCTTCTCTTTAATACATTTTGTGCACTGTTTCTTTAGCCATTACCATCACGCTTACTCATTTTCATATTAATGGCAGTTTTAAAATAGCATGAGAGAGGAGAAATATAGTGGGGAAATGAGGTGGATTGTAAATGTATATTGTACTGAATTTAATCTACTTTAACATGATAGATGTGCTCTTCAAAGAAGAAAAACAGGGAACGATTTCTGAACATAATACAGACATTATCAGATAACTATAGTTAGTTTTATCTTGAAGGTGTAAACAATGGAAATGTATGTGAAGAAGTGAGGTCAAAAGGTAATGTGAAGCGGCAAAGATTAAATTCATTGAAAGAGCATATGAATAAATTCGATAAAATCGAGCTATAGAAACATAAAAGAAAGGCTGAGAGTGGTTTGAATGTCGGAATACTGTCGACACTATGTAGACATGCAACAAACAGATAAAAGTTTAAAGACTTCACGCCTAATCGTAAGTCCATTTGAATGGATGGCCTTTCGACAGCGAATGCAAACAATAAGACGATAACGAAGAGATGTGGCTGCAACGGTGATGAAGGAGCGGTGGGAATAGAGAGAACAAAAAGATTTGGGAAAATTTCAAATAAAGAAATAAGTTGATAAGGAATTACTATAGGAATTCTCCTGAATAAATCTGATATTGATGCTAAGAAGGAATTATTAACATGTTTTGTAACATTTCCTACAGGTTCGCGGATCGGTGAATACTTTTGCCGTATAATTCTAGTAGATGTTCGATTATTTCAATCTTTTTTTTATGAAGCATTTCACTTTCTTTAGCATTAAAACTAACATTTTATGTTACTGAATGTTCTGTACTTTGTAATCAGTTTTGTTGCAGTTAAAATATAGAATGATTGATCTCACCGACCAAAAGTCTCCAAAATATGACATGTGCAAAGAAAGTGGTGTGGAATCAAGATGGTGAAACAAAATAATTAGATATCAAATATCAAGCGGGACTTACACGTTCAGATAACATTAATTCACCATTGCTCCACCGATTTCTTACTGCATATTGATTTGTCACGGCTTTTGTTAGATTTTAATATTATTTGATTTCTGTTTATTCAGCTTCTCCATCATAAGAAAATCATTTATGAACTTAAGAAAAGTTGTCAAAATATGGAAGTACTTAAGTATTTTCGATGACACTATATGTATATATATTTTTTCAAGTCTTTGTAATATTTCAGCAATTATTGCAAAAGTCCTAAAGCACCATAAAAGCGGTTTCTTTTCTTGAATAGCACCATAAAAGCACCTAAAAGCACCATAAAGCACCTAAAAGCACCTAAAAGCACCATGAAGCGGTTTCTTTTCTTGAATAGCCAGATCAAAGCTAAAGTGAGCAGTAAATTCATAGATTAATGGAGAAATAATGGGTTGGTTATGTTGATGGATTGACATGCTAACAATTACTCGGAGGATTGGATGAATTGTTCGGTTGTGAAATACAACTAATTCAATCAGTATACAAGGTTTCTTACATCATGTGCAACAAACCGTACTTTCTGTAGATTCATGTACTTATTGCTTTTGAAGGAAAAAAGAGGAATTGATTGCCTCTTGGGGAAAATAGGTTTGAACTGATCGCCAGTATTTATGAAGCAATTATGTATTACTTTTCATTTCTATTTTGTACAGGTTGTTTGAAATAATACGAAATCAATATCAGTATTGTCTATTCTAGCCTAATCGAAATAGTTTGCATTCGCTCTTCATGTCGTTCATTTGTTAGGCACTTTGTACTTGCGAATATTTGTCCCTTTCCAAAATACACCGAAGCACATTGAACTAAAAGCTGATATTGAGCATTTTAACTGCCACCTCTGATATATAGAATTCTTCGGCAATAAGGATTTAAATGACGAATTAATTGTCAGAAATAAATCCCACTTCACCCCCTACAAGGGGAATGACAAACATTTAGACGCATATAGAGACACAATTTCACAGTTTCCCTTAAGTACCCATAAATGCAAACAAAACCTTCGTGAAGATGAAAAGGAAGCCTTACTAACACTGAAGAATGACAATTCAATCATCCTAAAAGAAGCCGATATGGAATGGAGCGATAGTAATCATGGACAAAGACTACTATAAGGATAAAATATTAGAAATTCTAACAGACTAAACCTACTACAAGGATGAACCAAGACACCCGGAAAGTCAATAATGAATAAAATCAAAACACTAATCAATGAATACTAAGATTCCTTCACAGACAAGGAGAAAGATTACTGCAACTTTATAATCAAAGACAGCAATTTCTATGGATTACCCAATATCCACAAAAGCTCCGAAATACAGAGCACCATAAATGAACAGAAGAACCAATACATAAAAATATCAAAGCATACTGACCTCAAACTGAGACCAATAATTGCTGGACCTCAAGCACCAACACAACAACTGAGTCATCTTTTGGTTATACTCCTAAAACTTTTGTGCCCATTAATACCCAGCTATATACAGGACGGCGTAGATTTCCTCAAGCACATCCCACCCACTCACCCAGAAGGTACTATACTTCCAAGCTTTGACGTCACAAATCTTTATACCAATATACCTCACACTTTGGGTCTGGAAGCAATCAAACACTAAGTAGAGAAACATAGAGGATGGATAAATGGACGCTTCAAAACTGACTTCATCACCAAGGCCACATGCCTGGTACTGCAAGAAAACACCTTCAGGTTTGATAATAATACATATCGATAGTTAAAGGGCATGGCTATGGGGACGCGGTTTGCACCCTCATATGCTAACCTAGTCATGGGATACTTCGAAGAAAAGCTTTATGAGGAGATAGAGAGAGCTTTTAATCATGATTGGAAGAAATATGTCATTAAAAAGTGGAAACGCTTCCTCGATGATTGCTTCATCGTTTGCTACAAATTAAATGAAGATCTACAAATATTTAATAATATACTCAACACACTTCACCCATCCATCAAATTCACGACAGAAACCAGTTGCAATGAATTACCATTTTTGGATATTCACATAAAAATATACAACTCCACAGTTACAGACATATTTTACAAAAATACGGACACGCACCAATATTTGAATTTCTATTCCTGCCATCCCTCACTCATCAAAACGAACATTCCATACAGCATGGCAAGACGTATCTGTACTATAGTGATTGACTCCAAAGTACTTTAAATCCGATTCAACGAGCTCAAAGGCTCCCAAACAAAACAGAAATGCCTCATAGAATTAATAAACGATAGAATTAAAAAGGCGATGAAGCTGAGCATCACACAACTGAGGACACCAAAGGGAAAAATTAATGAACAGATGATTCCATTTATCAATACGCACAATCCTGGGGTAGCCAACATCTTTCAAGCTATAAAATCAAACCTACCTATACTTCTACAAAGACCCAAACCTGATCGATAAAAAACCCCTTAGGAAACACTAGATGCCAGCCAAAAAATCTCAAAAAACACCTCACAAGAGCAAAATTTACATCAGAGATGAATCAGAATTCTCTGTAAAAGAATGTGGAAATCGCAGGTGTGGAATGTGTGGAATATGCAACAACAACTTCAAATACTTAGAAAGTGGTTCCCACATAAAATTCAAGAGCGGATTCTCGCTCAAAGTAAATGCAGACATGAACTACAAGATACAGACTCTCATATACTGCATTGCTTTCCCCAGCTGCAAAGAAAATTACATTGACGAAACAAACACTTCTCTATGCCAACGTTCAAGAATCCAGACAACACATCCAACAAGAGGAATTGCGCAAGATCTTTATCATTTTGATTTTGTCTTGACGAGTTCGATAAACGAACGAAAGCGTTAATAAAGAATTATCCAAAATTCTGACTGCCTCCTTTTTCTCAATATAAAAAATCTGTACACCACTTCAAACACCCTATGCGCGCTCACGCACACACGCATACACACACACACACACATATACATATCAAAATGAAACACGAACTAAATAATATATGACATAGTAGATAACTGTCAACCTTGTTACTGATATATTTTGATACTTATTCGGTTGGCATATATCCTTTATTATATATTATCTGTGATTAATTGAGAGTCGGAAGCGTTGGATTACATACTTTTACTGCCCAGATAGACTAGATATCTATTCTCATATGTCTAAGTCTTCTCTACTGTTCAGAGCAGGGTTTTGTTTCCTAAAGATGTTTATCTCTCAAATCCTGACTTGTGTTTTTACATTTCTTTAATAGATTCGCCATAAGGAAACATAGAAATTTCAGAGACATATTTCATTAGGAAACAGAGCATTACACTAAAGGATGAAGAATTGGGCGTATAATCTCACACTCACGTCGCCCAATTTATTGGGAGAACACAAAACAGTCCGTCTATTACTTAGAATCACTTAGGAAGGAATTTCAACCACGTTTCGGGGTTCGCTACCTCAACAGCTCCTTTATAGGATCCAGTGGCTAAGGACATCATTAGGAGGAACTACATCCGGTTTCCGCCCCTACTCGACGTGACGGGGCCCCTCTTTCGGAGGTGTCTTCAGCTCTGATGTTGAGTGCGTGTTTTTCCTTTTTTCCTTGTTTTTTTTTTTCTTCTTTGGTTTCTTCGATGCAGCATCAACGACTCTCAGCGGGCGAATAACCACCCTGCTAAATTTCCCTTTAAATACTCGCCGGCTAACTGTCATGTGACACAATCTAAGCTTCAACTGAGC
>NC_068981.1:111414543-111417674 GCF_001194135.2 Octopus bimaculoides
ACCTGTTCCCCGCACTCTTCGATTAATCTCTCTTACCTCTTCTCCTTCCGTTGCTCTGCGATGTTGACTTCCCATGACACTGTCAGCTCTGTAAAATTCCAATTTTTCGTTCTGTGTTCCATAAAATTAAGTCTGGTCTCTTTGTTGTTTTTATAAGTGGAAATATTAACAGCCTTTCCAAATCCAAGTCCAGCTCCCAGTAACTCTTCCACCTTTCGTCTGTCTTGTATACTTTTTTTGAAGGCCTGGTCTTATGCCCTTTTCCATCCTTCTGGAAGTAAATCCTTCCACGCTTTTCCACTTTTGGGTACTCTCCCCTATTATATCCCTCGATCTTCTTGAGTGTGGCGGTTATGACACCGAGGACTTGATTGTGACGCCATGTATATCTGTCTAGTTCTAGCCTACAGTTTGACAAAACATATCTCACCGTCACTCTCTCTCCGCATCAGTCGATTGTATGTTTCACCGGACTAAAATTTGTATATAAAACAAAACTTCCACTTGTTTTATTATTTTTCCTAATTTACTTTATACTATTTAGAATTTGCTATGGACTGTTGTCGTTCACTTACACACACACACACACACACACACACACACACACACACACACACACACACATACACACAACAGGCTTCTTTTCTGTTTATCAAATCCACTCACAAGACTTTGGTCGGCCCGAGGCTATAGTAGAAGATACTTTCCCAACTGCCACGCAGTAAGCGTGAACTCGGAACCATATGGTTGGGAAGTAAACTGTTTAATTTAATGTCAATGTAGTGTTAAACGGATAGGTTGCAATAATTTACCGTTATTTTTTTTTTACGTAAGATTCTTTAAATTCTTTAATATGTTATTTCTGAATATATTAAGTTCATCACCGTCCATATTAAGGTAGAATGGCTTGTCCATTGTAACATAGGTTTATGTTGGATTTTTCTGAATATTTTGCTCATTCGCTTTAGAATGAGTACTGTTACTACTTCATGTGTATCCACTCCGTTGTAACATTTCATCGTGATATCAAAGGGATCATGATTTTCTTATTTCACCAACTCAATGTTGTCCTGGAATAGGAAAGATTTTCTTGCATGCATAATGATGATTATATTTCTTGATCGCTCACTTGACTAATGATGATTTTAATAACAACTGGGAAGTTTATATTGGGAAGTTTATAAAAGTGTTGTCTTTTATGTTGTTAAACCAATTTATGTTGGATGTGTGATCGTTCATTGTGTGATTTCGGTTTTTTTGTCATACTTTGGAGTTAATATTTGCCAAGATTCTGTTTACTATAATTAGTATTCCTTACGTGAAATTTCTTGATCTGCTTTTGAGATTGTTCCTAAAACTGGGATTGTTGTCTTTCAGTTATATATATGCTTCTCGTTGCGTAAGGAATTAAGTCTATCAGCTATTTTACAGAACATGTCTTACCGTTGGGGTTTACCTTCTTTGCATGTTTTTGCTAATGCAATTGTCGGGAAATTTTTATGTATGCCTTCGTCTGTTACACGTACGTTATTTGTCTTGTCTGTAAATAGAATTTTTTCGGACTCTTGTAGTAATTTGATGTCACTACATGCATGCATTTTGCTTAGAATATGTAGTTGCGAACATTTCTTATCACACTTGTCCAGGGTTTCTGTGTTGCGTTTTGCGTAGTTAACTTTCTATCGTATTATTTTGATTACGGTTTCAACATTTTGGAGGGAGCGTTTCTGGTATTGTATTATGTTATTTGCATATTTTCGCTGAGTGTATGTGAGTATCTTTCCAAGTTCAGTTTGGCACTACCCGATCTAGTTGGGGCTGCTGGTTATTCTTAGGTCGAATTGTACCAAACAATAAAAGAGGGTTGCTAATCACTTGGCGTAGAGTATACATTTTATTGAAACTAAATATATGTCTCACTTTATTGCAATCGGCAAATGAGAGCTATTGCAATTCGGTTTGGTGTTGTCAATATATTTGTTACTGCGGGTCTAGTCTTTTTCTTAGGTTTGTTCATCGGTTTGCGTTTGGGCTTTTTCTCATAAGCCGATACTTTTCTGCCTCGTCATTTGTTATATTATGTGGTGTAGTGTTTATTTTTCTTGTGCTTGTTAGGAAAGGAGAAGGGTAATATCAATTCATTACTAAATTTGTTCTTTCTATTTGGTTTAAGTATGTATGTTTTGGTATATTCTTCGCTTTTCTTACAATAATGTTTCGTAAATATTGTTGATTTAATCAAAATTAAGAGATTGTAATGACTTGTGTATGATTGAATTTAACTGTAAAGCATATATTTTGGAGGTTTTATTTTTTATAGAAATATTTATGAAAAAGTAAATAGTATTTCATAATTATTGAGTGATTTTGGCAAGGCTTGTAGAGACTGTCTGTTAGACCGATGAAGGATTTTGTTTATTTCGCTTGACGACATATATTTTTTATAATAAATTTTGAGATATGTTTGAGTACGTTGTGATGCTGACGTCATTATTTTCGGTATTGAACATCTGGTTTTAGTATAGCTGAGAGGTTTAGGCTGGAATGTTTGGAATTTTGTTTTACTCAGTGTGAAGGGTAGGAGTTTTCATATTGCCTTGTTGATATTATCTGTTAGGCTAATTAAAGAATTTTGAACAAAAAGTATTGTTTGAATTATAGGTGTGTTTATGTATAGTGTGTGTCTTATGATCAAGTCTTCTCATTTTCTGCGTAGATCAGTATGCTTGTTTATGCGAGTATCTTGGTAAAGGTTTGTTTTGGTTGGTTGGTTGTACTTTGATTGTTGTGGGTGTTTTTTTTTTCGTTCTTTTTGTATGCTTAGGGGGTGCAAACTCAGTTTCAAAATTTGGCACTACTGGAGAAGTGTGGATCCGAGTTCTGGGAGTGTGCATGTCACAAATTTGCGCATGCGCCCACGTTAGTCGTAAGTAGTCGAATTTAGCACACAGGTAAAAAACGAGACGCTCGCTACTTGCTGTAAATGGAGGGTGGGTTATCCATCTAATACAAGAAGAAAATTGCAGATAAATTGAATAAAATTGAATAAATTGAATGAAAAATAACAAAATGATATTTCATTGCAAAGTAAACCATTCTGAAAGATAGTTCAGAATGTTTTCAAAACATTC
>NC_068981.1:111423706-111425874 GCF_001194135.2 Octopus bimaculoides
GTGATTGTTTCAGTTAGTGGAATACTTTCATTTTTAAAGTGAAAGTATTTGACATGAGTGTTTTTGTTTCACTTTTGACACGTAATACTTAAATAGTGGAGGAGATATTATGTTGCCGTGTGCTCGAACTCTGCAAGAAGTTAATTTTTTTTTACTAAAACACAACTGGAACCCTAAGTAAGACATGTGCAAAATTTGAATGAAATTGGTTGCGTAGTTCTCGAGTTTTAGGGATTCACACAGACAGACAGACAGACAGACAGACACACACACACACATTCTCATTTTTATATATATAGATGTTAAATGGAACTTGGTATTTATCTTTTCCTATTCGGAGTTTAGACCATTTTATGAAAATGAATATATTTCGGTATCTGCAGTTATAATTCATTCTCTTATTTGAAGTTTATAAGTATTTTGTGTGATTACACGGTACTTTTCTGTAGTACAAAGAGGACAAATTGCAGTCTATTTTTGTTGTTGTTTTATATTTGTGATTATGTTGTTTCTTTTGACTCCCGCTTGTGTTGAGATAGAACTGTTGCATTTTTTTCTATATTTCGAAATCTCAGTGTGTTTTCTTTGCATTTTTATTTCAACTCTCCAGTATTAGCACCGAAATATTTTTATCAGCTTGTCCAACTTATCATAGTGTAACTTTGTACACTACAATTGTTTGTAAGTATTTTCCATGTAATGAGCATGTATCTGTCCTGGTGTTCTTGTATGAGTTTGCAGTATTATGTGTTCTTTAGTGATTGTGATATTATGTTTTGATTTTATACACCTGTAGCTAACTCTTGCTAACTTTTAATGTCAAGGTAGTTTACAACGGATAAGTTGCTTTTAATTTCTTGAAAGATCTTTCTTGTTTTGCTTTTTTTCTAAATTTTTCAAACCCATTCTCCTCTATATTTTTAATATGGTTAGGCCATTGTCTAGATATAGGCCTATTTGGGGTTAGAACCGAGAAAAACAGATACACACTGCACATACACAGACACATGCGCGTGCGAATTCCAGAATATATGTCAAAATGAAACGGTCCTGTCTAAAAGAAAGCTACATGATCAAAAATATGAAAATAATAAACATAGACTGCATACCATCTACAATTTGTCCCCACGCATTTTTTACAATTTGTCCTTACGCATAACAGAAAATACAGTGTAATCACACAAAACACATACACACTAAACAGCAATAAAAATAGTATTATATTACGTTGCACGACACCAAAGTAAATTCATGTTCAAAAATATATAAATAAAATAAATAGTATAAAATATGTAAATATATAAATAATATAGAATATATATCAAAATAAATAATATAAAATTGAATAAAAAGATTACTTGCATTTGGTATGCTGAATGGGAGGTTACGATTAAAAAAAATATTATCATAATCAGACAAGTATTTCGAAGGTATAATGGCTCTATACAACAGCATAGATAAATATAAACACAATCGGGTTCAGTCTGTGTTAGGGCAGCGGCAAAAGGAGTTAATGATGTGGAAGGCCCAGGAGCTATAAACGAACGTGTGGCATAAAATTTGACGTTTCAAGGGAGGTGACACCAGCCTCGAAGACAAGGCAAGATCTTGAAATGGCTGAACAACAGCCAAGGACATTGTTTCTTAATTCTTTATTGCCCATAAGGGGCTAAACATAGAGGGGACAAACAAGGACAGACAAAGGGATTAAGTCGATTACATCGACCCCAGTGCGTAACTGGTACTTAGTTTATAGACCCCCGAAAGGATGAAAGGCAAAGTCATCCTCAGCGGAATTTGAACTCAGAACGTAACGGCAGACGAAATACCGCCAAGCATTTTGCCCGGCGTGCTAACGTTTCTGCCAGCTCGCCGCCTTTGGACATTGTTTCTGTTGATGTTATCTTTATTGCCATTGTTGTTGTTGCTGTTGTAGTTATTGTGGGTGCATTGGTTTAGTATGTTCGTGTTGTTCCTGGTGTTGTAATGTCTTAATTTCCATCTTATTAAAAGCGAATTGTCTCACCTGTCTGTGACTTTCAGTTGTTTTAATGCCTAGCGTTAACAGGGGACGTCCCCAAACTCTATCTCGCAGTGAATTCGGTGAACAAACACAACACATACATTGAGTATGTGCTATATATATATATATATATATATATATATAT
>NC_068981.1:111426017-111427796 GCF_001194135.2 Octopus bimaculoides
AGTATATGAATTTCTACTCTTCCCATCCCTCACATCAAAACGAACATCCCATATAGCATGGGAATCGAAGAAACCGGCTTTATGAATGCTTTGCCTTTCATCCTATCGGGGTCGAGAAATTAAGTATCAGTGAAATACTGGGGTCGATATGTAATCGACTAGTCCTCTACCCAAAATTTCAGGCTTTGTGCCTTTAGTAGAAAGAAATATCATCATTATTATTTTTATTTACTTTTAATCTGCATGTTTAGACACACCCAGCGTCCTAGGGCGAGTGAACGATAAGAGATGTTACAGTATGACTGAAAGCTTGGGGAGGGGAAGTGGCAGGGGAAGTGGCAGGGGCAGTAGCGAAATATCTCCATATAATAAAACACATACATTTAAATTGATAGGGTTTTTCTAAGGATGTGGACAGTATTGTCAGCACAAGCTTTTGGATTTCTCTGGACATCCCTTTCATATCAAACCTAGAGCACCCACAATAACAGGAACAGTTCGTGCTTTAAGATGCTACATGTTTTGTATTTCAATTTCCAGGTCCTTGGTTTACTTAATTTGACAAATTCTTTTACAGACATATTTTTATCACTTACATCTATTAGCCTACGAGTATTTTCTCTGATTGATTAACCTGGATCGTTTTATCGGTGTTGACTGGAAGATCCCAGCGAATAGAGACATTTTTTACCTTCAACAACTAGCTCGGGATGATGTTCATACCAGTAAGCAGGAATGCTGATTTTGTAGTGTTTACATATTTTTCAATGTAAATACTGTCCTACACTGTCATGGCGATTTTTGCATTCGTTTAGTGTCAGCACAGGACATCTCGAGAAACGATAGTCTATTGTTTCATCAAATTTATCGCAGAATCTACATTTAGGGTCAGAACCGTTTTGAAGAACGTTAGCCTGGTAGTTTTTTGTAAGCAAACTTTGATCTTGTGCTGCCAATATGAAACTTTCAGTCTCTGCTTTCATTCCTGAGCTTCTCCGCCACTCATGGGTTGTTGCTTGATCTACATCAGCATTTCGACTTCGAAGTATATAGTGTCCATGCAGAGGCTTCTGGCTCCACCGCGCCTCAGTTTCTTTCTGCCCATTCCTCTTTGCAGTCTGTTTGATCAGTTATACTTCTTTCGTGGCAGTGGTTTCAGGTTCTTCATCTAATTCAGGGTTAATGCCAAGTTCTCTTGCGAATTTGCAAGCTTCCTTGACAATAGAATGTGATTTTTTGCTGCTTTCATGTTTGTACACAAGCCGCAGCATCCAGTCCTCTGTACTTGATAAGTACCTGTTCATTGCTATTGTGGAGGTCTTAAAGCACAGTTCCACTCGCATCATTCCTCTTCCCCAATTACTTCTAGGTAGATACAGACGATCAACGTCTGCTTTTGGGTGGTGCATGTTCTTAGATGTTAGTAGTTTTCTTGTGTTCCTGTCTGTAAGATTTCAGTTAAGAGTAAGAGTATTGTAAGAGTACTGTAAGATTCCAGTAAAGGATGTTAAAACTGTATTGGACTACTGGAGTTGAGTTCAGTTTTTGGTCTGAGACATATTCTTCTGTAATACTCCTTTCGTATTTTTCCCTCATAGTAGCTTGTATACAATTACTATTATTATTATTATTATTATTATTATGTTGTTGTTTTTTTTCTTCTTTCTTCAAATTTTCTCCCATTTCTCGCCGAGTGTTTTCCGTACACCTAGGGCAGAGGAACTCGTTGTATGCATTCCAAATTTACACACGCAAATTCACAGGTAAAACATGTATTTA
>NC_068981.1:111431999-111435894 GCF_001194135.2 Octopus bimaculoides
GGATGTGTTATAATACTATTCCACATATACAAAAACAGCCATACCAACAATCCAGCATAACTCCATCATCAGCTGCCCCACGGATATCATTATGGTTTCGATACATGGGGATTACTATTCAATCCGGTGGTGTCAGCAGCACTAAAATAAGTGTTGTTTGGGAACAAACAAACCAAAGAAACCACAACTTTCAAACACATTTACCCTATGTACAACCGTATCGGTAAATAAATTCAATAATTAAATTACAACCAACTCCTAAATACGTAACTAAACAGCGGTCAATCTATTAAGTCATACAAAAATTATAATCCCTACCGTCTTCCATAGTATAATATAAAAGTGAAAGCTTAATAACCGCATTCAATCAATAAATTTATAGGCAGGATTAAACACTAACTTTAATAAAGCTACAACAAAGAAACATAAGCCAATGTACATTGTATCAATATTAATAGTAAACTGTAATAACTAAATTATATGCTAAACCACGACCAGTCTTTAAGCCCATACAAATAATAATCCTACTGGTCTTCCATAGTTACTACTGTAATAAAAGTTAAAGCTTTATATAAATCTCTTCAAAACAAAACAAACACGCTTGAAATTAATTTAACTAATAATATATAATTATGAGTGAAATACATTATTTCATCATTCAAAAGTTAATAATAAAACGCTACATACTCATATCACCACTACAAGCTATAATATTAAATTACCTGTAACTATTAGAAACATTAAATTTTATTAAATAGGAACTAATAAAAGTACTTGTAATTAACTATTATTATAAAACCTTGCTATGTTTAAAGCTAATTAAAGCTTTTCAAAAAATAATAAAACTACAAGTATTAACACTTACATGTTTTATCAGACATGCGGTTCCATCACCAAGAATTTAAAGGACCAACTTAAATATTGAAGACGTATTGCGTAATTACTACTTCCTCAATTGTCTCAAACAATATTGGTGACGTAGTAAGCAAATAACTCGAATTATAAACCTTCCACGTCCTTACAAATATTTGCTACGTTGAAGATTAGATATTACCCATATGTATTTAAAATTTCAAGTTTCCCACCTAAACAGCGATTAAAAGTTTTAACCAATTTACTATATTTATACCCTTGTTTTACTAAGTGCCTTAACAGTTTATTTATTCTTTCCAAAAATTTATTAGCATCATTAATAATAGTACTATATCTAATAATTTGCCCTGCAAAAGGACCATACTCAATAAAAGAAGGGATTTTACTACTGAAACATGGCATTGAAGCCACTCGGAAACCAAAATTTTCAGTTTTATTACAAATGTCAGTACGTATTTCCCTATTATCTTTAATTACCTAGTGAATTACCTGGTAGTCCATATCTGTGAAGCACAACCATACAGAAATGTATTTATGGATCTGAATATAGAAGATATTAATTATTAAATAAATTTAGGTTTAATTGTCTAAGCATAACGCTTTAGAAAGGGAAGGTATAAATGCTTCTACTTTTAGTTCTTTCATTTGTTTACACATACGAAAATAAAATTGAAGTACACAATCAACACCTGGCTTCTGTGAAAAGATAAAACAATGGCAACAATAGATATTTCACGACAATCGTCGTGGATACTGGACCATTCGTTATTATATATATACATTAGAATTCAAAATACATTTGCCAATAAGGACACAAGCAAATACTCTAAAAAAAAGGGGGGACCGGTACCAAGAAAAAGGCTAAAAACAGTCAGCTTTACATACCCCCTTGATTTCAACTATATGTATATGTGTGTGAATATGTACGTATGAGTGAAGAAACGTAATAAAGTAACACTCAACATATTTAGCTGTAGTTATGTGTATTTAACAACAGTTTATCTCAGTTCTACATTACTTAAAGTTTCGAGGACGTAGAACACGTTCATGCCAATCGATGTTCGGTGAAGAGCAAAGTAAAATGGTTCCTAGTGAGAGTATTTTGGCCTCCAGTGGCTAATTCAAGTTATGTGGCTATTTTAGTTATTCTAGGGACATCTGGATCATTAACATTTAAAGGCTTAAAATTCATTAAGAGTGTACTTCCAGTGACTGATTTTCATAATGATGGTAACTACGGACTGGTTGATTAGGAGCAGTTTGTCTCGGAGGCAGAGTTGGCATTTACAAGCTGTGGCTCAGTAAGGAATGGTCTTAAGAAGGATGCTCTGTGGGATGCTGAGACAGTAATTTTGATGAACCCCACTACCACAACCACGGAGTCTCCAAATAAAGCGAGACAGAGAGGCGAAATTTTTCCTGTTCTTACACCTGATAGTACTTGTGTTGCGTGTATCTTATCACTACCTGATTTCTTTCAGTCGGTTGTTGGTAGAATTTCGGTACTTACAAGTTGAAGTCTAGGTTGAAGACTAGATAGGAGCGTCAACGGTAGCGTGCAATGTTGGAAGCAATATTATTTAAACATGAGTTAACTTTCATGTCAAGGAAACTGAAGACTTTGTGGTATCTATGTATTCATGGGGAAAGCTGACTTTCTAATTGTTCTCAGCTAGCTCCTAGCTATGTTAATGGGAGAATCACCGTTGGATGGAGAATAAGCCAGATTGTTTTTCCCTTTTTAATATCTTTTGGGTGAGCTTCCATATATTCAAAACAATAAATTCCTCTTTACAATGGTGTATGTCCTTGTTGAAGATCTCTCTTTCCGTAGATAGAATGGCGATTCTTGTCCTCATACCGATGACTGAATTGTCTATGAATGGAAGCAGTTTCTTTATTGAGCTTTTTGTCGGAGTATTACTTGGTTACCTCTAGTTACATCCGGGAAGTCAATCTCATTAGTTGTACAGACAATGTATGTGTGTATGTGTGTGTGTATGCTTGGTTGTGTGTATGCGTGCAATATGTGTGTGTGTATATATGTGTGTGTATGTATGTTTCTGTATTTGTTCCCCCACCATCGCTTGACAATCGATGGTGGTGTGTTTACGTCACCGTAACTTAGCGGTTCGGCCAAAGAGACCAATAAAATAAGTACTAGACTTACAAAGAATAATTCCTGGGGTCGATTTTCTCGACTAAAGGTGGTGCTCCAGCAAGGTCGCAATGAAATGACTGAAACAAATAAAAAGAAGAAAAAAGAAGAAAAGAATATATATGTGTGTGTGTGTGTGTGTGTGTGTGTGTGTGTATGTACATACATACACACACACACACACACATGTATGTATGTATATACATGCATACATCAATTTAAAATTATTTCATTAAGATTTGATCTCATGACTATTGCTGTATTATGCAATAAATATGCAATAAGTTATTCATGAGGTTTCGAACTCAACTTATCAGAATTATGTATAAAAGTCATTTGCTTTAGATAATTGAATTATCAATAATTTATACCCATATTTACACCATACTTGCAGTGCTCCAGCACTGGCTGTATGCACTCTAACATGACTACAGCCTTTGGGCTGAAACGTATAAAAATAAAATAATGTATGGACCGATTAATTCAAATCAGTGTTTTGTTTTGATTCGCTTGTAATATGCAAAGGTAGTCATGTAAACATGCCCAACACAGTATCGAAACCTAAGGATTTTCAAGCATGTGTTTGACTAAGCAAATATTCTCCAGATTACCGTCTGTTTGATACCCTGTACTCACGGAAGAGCTTAAAAAGGTGAACTCCAGAGTTAACACTAGAATGAAACTATTGTATATTTCTGTGTGTATGCATGTGTGTGTGTGTGTGTGTGTGTGTGTGTGTGTGTGTGTGTGTAGACGAGGGAATTAAACGTGCCAAAAATTAGTCATAAAAACACTAGAAACAGCAAAACATAATACTACACCTCATCTCAAAACACTACTATCTATATCAACACACAACCCCAA
>NC_068981.1:111435988-111437089 GCF_001194135.2 Octopus bimaculoides
TATACGACGGGCTTCTTTCAGTTTCTGTCTACCAAATCCACTCACAAGGCTTTGGTCGGCCCGAGGCTATAGTAGAAGACACTTGCCCAAGGTGCCACGCAGTGGGACTGAACCCGGAACCATGTGGTTGGTAAGCAAGCTACTTACCACACAGCCACTCCTACGCCTTGTGCAAAATCTTCCATTACTAACTAGAGATCCAAAAATGAACGACATCCTGAAAACGCCCAAACTCATCAAATGCAAAAAGCAACACAAATCGCTAAAGAGACTACTAACAAATGCGAAGCTTTACAAAACAACCACGAAACCAACGGTTAAAAAATGTGGACGCCGAAACTGTGGAACCTGCCCAAACTTACTTGAAGGCTCGGATTTCCTTTTCAAACAAGGACAGAGGTCCACAATTAAAACTAGTTTCACTTGTGCCTCTGAGAACCTAATCTATGTAATAACCTGCTCGGATTGCTGACACAACTATATTGGACAGACGAGTATGACCTTGAGAAGGAGAACCACTCTACATAAAGAGCAAATCCGTTTCCCGCAATACAGGCAAGTTCCTCTCAGTGAACATATAGAAAAATGTGCAGATAACATCAAACCAAATTTCACAGTCTTCCCCTTCTACCAGTGCAAAGACACAATTTCTTCACAAGAACGTTTAAATAAAGAAACTTTTTTCATTGAAAAATACAGAACACGTCTTAATATGCACGCATAGCCAACTTTTATCTTTTGACATATTTCAATTCACGATTACATAAATCCCCTCACTAAACAAGTTTTTCGAAACCTTTTTTGTGTGTACATATATATTCCCCTCCCCTTACTGAAAGCTGAACTGTTATCTTCCTTGGCCACAACAACAACAACAATAATAACGATAACCAATTACTAACCCTTATTTTTCTACCTGTGAAGTCATTCACTCGTAAATATCATCGCACACAACATAGACAAAAATTTCTTCTTAAGAAAATACATATTCAAATAAGTAAACCGTAATATGAATACCGAAAGCGAAACCGGTCGATATATTAAAAATTATATTAAAATTATGCAAAGTGTGTGTATTTTCCTTTTATAATTTCTTATATA
>NC_068981.1:111437205-111447163 GCF_001194135.2 Octopus bimaculoides
TATATATATATATATATATATATATATGCGTGCAATATTTGGTGCCAGTAAATGTGCAAATCTGCATGTTTTGTTTCTGCATGTATACTCATACATATAATTGAGTATCTAGACATCTACATACATACTTATATGCTAAACTTTTGGAGTGCTTTACATATTTTGACAGTTCCATTCCCAGCTTCTATCTGTAATCTGATAATCAGTTTTCTCCCTTCTGGTTTTGAGAATTCTGATTTCTTAAGAATGGTGCCGAGGCAGTTTGTTACTTACTCTAGTTTCCCCATAATTACGAGTATAAATCTGGGTGGTGTTGCTGTAAATTCTTACAGTAGTTCAGCGTAGATGTTTCCATTTACTGATTTCCTCTACTGTGCATAGTTTTTCTTAACTGTCCCAATTACTGTGTCTGGTCTATTAAGTTTGCATTTTACTGAGATTTTCACTAGGTCATTTCACCAATACTCATCTCCGCGCAATTGCTCGATTTTCAAGAAGAAGCAGCCCAAATCTACAAGTCATTTAAAAATAGGACTCTTTTAGTAATGTAACATTATGTCTGGCATAAAACAAAAAGAAGAAAATAGTCGCGACTAGAACGCCTTTAACGTCTATTCGATTAGAAATGGAGTAAGAACTTTGTTTTGAAAAACAAAATGGTAAGGATATTGTTTGAATTATAAATTTAGTTGGTTTTGGTTACTGTTACATTAAAATGAACTATTTATATTTTTAGAATTAATATTATTTTGCATGCTTCTGTACAAGAGAGAAGCTATATTTATAATCATTACAGTAGAAACGAAGAGAAAAATTTTAATTCCGTTATACATTTGTTTTATATACCGAAAACAAATATGAGTGTACGATACACATAAGAAGTAAATGAAGCGTAGCAATAGTGTGATGCTCAATTTCCCCCCCACATAATTTGTAATATGTTAATAAAAATTGCAATATATAAGGCAGACTAATCTAATCCAGCGTTAATTGCTTGTAGTTATAGAACAGACAAAAATATAAAACAATGAGTTTTTACCAAAGGACTGTGCAAGTTTCCGTGAGTTTTCATTTGAAACCCGAAAAAAATCTTTCAGAATTCAACATAAAACTCATATAGAGAGAAAGAAACAGAAAGTTTGACTTTAGAGATCAAACAAATTATTATTTTCCAGAAAGTAAAAGGAGTTTCTACTTCCTGATGAATAATTTAAAATGTATTAAATATGCTTTAAAATGTAGTTGCTACTTATTAACTAGTAGCATATTTAGATTTGTAGGTTGGTAGATTTAACTTAGATTTGATAATTACGTAGGAGCACACTTTCAATGATTTATCATTATCATATTGACTGAATGTTAAGCAGTAGTGAGAATCCGAACAAGATGGAAGTGGTGGTGGGTTATTTTTTAAAGGAGAAGAAGTAAGCCCATGACACTTTTAAGGGCTTCTAATAGTGATGGGAGGAAGGGACGAAGTTATACCTGGCCCGAAAGCCTTCTGTAGAAACAGAGGACATCGCTAACGGTTCCATCGAGTTAGATGTTAAACCCTGCGATGAATGAAGTCCATCACCAAAGAACAGAAATGGTCCCTCTCACGGCCTTCTATACAATCTCCGTCCACCAAATTCCTGACTGTAGGCTTTAATTGACCCGAGGCTACGATAGAAAATAGTTGAGGTGTTGCAAATCAGTAGCAGTTATACGAACATTGTATTCCGAAGCAAAATCCGGATTCAATATCAAAGCTTAAACACTCTAGTATACAGCCGAAAGGCACCCAGCCACCCACACACCCCATACGTAATATATATATATATATATGTGTGTGTGTGTGTGTGCCACAGACCCTCCCAGAACAAGACACCAATATCTAAGCGTTGTCCAAGCCTGATAAGATTATCTATGAAGAAAAACAACCAAAATCAATCTAAGTAATCTCCACGAACTAAAAATCTATAAACACTTTCCAGGATAACTCAGAATTACGGGCCTAAACATAAAAAAAAATCACAAGCAAGCATAATAAATATGCATTCCCATCATCAGCTGCCAATCGGATATCACTTGTCCATTATGCCAACACCTACTTATTACTACAAGCAACAACATCAAATTAAACGATTAATATTTACATATAGCAAGGTGGCGAGCTGGCAGAAACGTTAGCACGCCGGGAGAAATGGTTAGCGGTATTTCGTCTGTCTTTGCGTCCTGAGTTCAAATTACGCCGAGGTCAACTTTGCCTTTCATCCTTTTGGGGTCGATAAATTAAGTACCAGTTGCGTACTGGAGTCGATCTAATCGACTGGCCTCGTTCCCCCAAAATTTCGGGCCTTGTACCTAGAGTAGAAAATAATATCTACTTATAGCTATAAAACAATACCTATAAAACAAAGAACTTCCTCCCGAAAAGGTCATTGTGATTCTAAAATAATAATACAAAAGAACAAGCGAACTTTTATCTTTTACTTGTTTCAGTCATTAGACTGCGGTCATGCTGGGGAACCGCATTGAAGAACTTCTAGATGAATGAATCGAACCCTAGGATTTCTTGAAAGCCTTGTACTTATTCTAACGGCCTTTTTTTTTGCCTAACCGCTAAGTTATAGGAACGTAAACAAATTAGCAACGGTTGTCAAGTGGTGGTCGGGGCAAACATAGACACATAGACACACACATACAAATACACACACACACACACGCACACATTCACACACACACACACAAACACATACGACGGGCTTCTTTCCGTGTATCAAATCTACTCACAAGGCTTTGGTCTGCATGAAGCTGTAGTTGAAGACACTTACCCAAAGTGCCACGCAGTGTGACTGAACCCGAAACCATGTGGTTGGGAAGTAAACTTCTTACCATATAGTCCACCTTATTGTGGAGAAAAAATATTCAACCACTGATAAAAGACATGATAACAACTACTCAAGAAAAAGCAAACCAAAAACTTATAACACACACACAAACACAAACATATATATATGATTTTGCATGCGTATTCATACATAAAAATGTATGTATCAACTGCCCCATAAATAAGTTATTTTGAAACTTAGTGTATGCTTATTCAGATCTTTAAGAAGGCAGCATTTTTAGAACATCGAAATATTTCAATTAAGAATATGTTTATGCTTTTATTTCGTTTCATATTCGACATTTATTGTCTTTTACTTTCCTTCTCCTCTTCCTCTCGCTAAATATTATCATCTTTACCATCATCATCATCATCATCATCATCATCATCATCATCATCATCGTCATCATCATCATCATCATCATCATCATCATCATCATCATCATCATCATCATCGTCACCATCACCACCACCATATCAATATCATACAGTATAAATCTTTTTCATTCTCACATTGTTCATTCCTCCATTTCTGACTTGTTTTTCCACTTTCTCTCTTCATATCCTCCTCGTGTCCTCTCTGCCCCTCCGCTCTCTTTCCTTCAATTCCCCTTTCTCTCTTTGTCTTCCACTCTGTGGCTACCGTCACCTTTCTCAATTGACCCTCATCTCTCTCATTATCTAAGTATTTCTTGCTCCTCTCTATACTAGAAATACACTTTAATATTCCTCTTCTCATATTTCTCAACTCGTTTTTTGTTCGTTTCTCTCATAAGATATCTGCTAGTGTCTTCTCTCTCTCCCTCTTTCTTCCTTTCTTTCTTTCTTTTCTTTCTCTCCCTCTCTATTTCTCCCTTTCCTCCTCTCTCTCTCCCTCTTTTACACACACACAAACACACACATAATCATATATATATATATATACGCACGACTTTAACGCTGTTCTATGAATAATATTATGAATACTTATTTCAACTTCCTGGAATAGCATTGAGAGAGGTGGAAGTGAAGTTTTCTTTTTTATCTGCACGTGAACAAGACAATGCAGGCAGACTTCTGTCTATAGCAACGTCAGTTGGTTGTAGTTAACATAGGAAGTAATTTGTCTGTTTATCAGAAAGATGATCTAGAGTGTAGATACAAGTTTGCAATAAAGAACTGTCACATGCCGTGTTTGTTTGACAATATTGCGACAACATGGCGAGTTTAACAAGACACGAATCGTAATGTCGTCTGTTGAATTTTTCGCAAATATCTAGAACAAAGAGAAAATGAAATAAAATGTTATTCGACGCATTATGAAAAATGGTGACAAAGACAATGTGTGGCCAGGGAGAAGGGGGCAAGTAGAGCAGAAATAGGAACTATAGATATTTTGAGTAAATGAAAGAGGCGGGGAGAAAACCAAAACGAGAGAAAGAAGAGTGAAAAAATGAATGATGCAGAGAAATGCTTCCAAAGAAATATTAAGGGACTATATTATTTTCATAGGCTTTTCCGTCTTTTAGAAGAGTAGTAATTCAGAAATGTCACTTTGACAGATGAACATTTGTGATAAAGTGTGCAACAAGCCAGCCAAATATATTGAGCATGCGTACTAATACCCACCATTGAGATGCATAAAGAGAATAACATCCAGAAATTGTTGTGAGCGAGTGAGGTAGGCAGTATAAGGCAATGGCAGATGAAAATAACAATAAGCGGAATATAAGATAAATAGAAAAAATTGAGAAGCTTGAGGAAGATAAGAACAGAAAACCTGAAGCAAAGATAGAAATACGTATACGACCGACCGATAGAAAGAGAGCGCGTGAGGTGGAAGATGGTGTGACAAGGAAATATGCAAAGAAGTAGGCGAACTGAAAAAATAGAGATAGAAATGTGACATAGAGCAAGAAGATTGTAGATACAGAGAATATTTGCTGCAGAGGTAACTAGTAAAAAGGAAACTGAGAAAGGCTAGAGAGAAGGGGATGGAGAGAGAAAGGGAGGGAGAGAGGGGGAAAACGAGAAAACAGAAGAAAATAGACTGGAGTAGGTGACACTCCTGTCGAAGTCACTCACAAACGACATAGACTCTCGATAAGAAAAGATTTAATAATTTTTTTTAAATGCAGAATCTTAAGAAACATTCCTGATTAGGATCTTTGTGATTTTCGTCACGATTTACAATTTTGTTCCAATTGTTTTCAAATTTGGTATATGGATTAAGTTTTGTATACTAATTATGAAAATGAAATTCATTTTTCGTATAAATCCACTATTAAAAAGTTATTAGCCATTAACATTTGCCAAATTTGGGTATTTTAGCCAATCAGAAGCGAGTATTTTACACGCCACCGTGTTGAAAAACTCAATGTCCATAGTAACCAAAGATGCTGTGCGTGCGCCCAAGGAATGTAACCACCAAATTGCGAGTAATCAACAAATTGAGAGTACATGGGCATCTTTAAAGCGTGGAAACAAACGCTGGTGTGGGATGCACCATTCCATGGTTGACTCTTATCATTGTGGAGGAGATATGACTCTTATATATGTGGAGAAGGAGATATAAGAATGATAATTTATTTTATAAAATCCTAGAGTGTAATACAAACTTTCGTTTTTGAGCTTTTTAACTAATACATTTTTGTTTTAAGCAACGTTTTGAATGTTATTTCTTGCAACTCCTGTTGGTTTGTTCGTACCTTTTAAATATTTAATTTTCTCACGAATCTTTTAATGTTAACTTTGCTCGTGTATATTTTAATGTTTTAACTCTTATTTCCAGCAACTCTTGTTGGTTTGTTTGTAGCTTTTAAATATTTAATTTGCGCGCGAATCTTTTAATATTTTTCACTGTTTACTCTAGCTAGATTAATGTTTTGACATGCCGATTCCCCTACCCCACCCCACCCCACCCCTGATGATGGAAGAAGCAGCAAACGCACTGTTTTCTGATTGGCTGAAAATTCTGAAAATTATCAAACTTTGAACATCTGTAACATTTCTGCAAAATTTTTCTGGAATAAATGAATAATAAATTCGAGTCCAGTGTCATAAACGACATCTATACGACACATTAAAAAAAATTTTTTAAGATAATTGTAAACAGTGACGAAAGCCACAAAGATCCCCTGATTAATTTTAACTTTAATAACTCAATAAGGACATACAATGGCGATAAAACAACCAACATAAGAAAAAATAGTGTTACAAAACTAATCAACATTAACAAAGATACACGGCGATGAATTATGGATCTCGCTTATTGTACATGTTTTCCTGCAGGTGCCGCCGAATTTTATAAGATAAAGCGAAATATTTACGGTGTCTTTCTCATTCATTGGTCTCGAAGATCCTGCGAAAGCTATAGACACTTACCCCTTTTTACTTCACGACCCGGCAAGTAAAAGCAAAATTTATTATTCAACTCAAATACAATTTTCATGATTTGATACAAAACAAAAGCGATATATAAACCTTCATATTATATTGTATAGTTACCTTTCTTTAAAGTTTGTGGTTTTGAATGTGTAAATGCTTAGTGTCTTTGAACTGCTAGTTATTGGATTATATGAATTCATGTTTACTATTGCTCTAGTGTATTGCGATATTTTATAACTATTTTTGTTTTCTCCTTAAATTAGGGAAGATTTGTCATTTATATCTGATTTCCATTCAGCTGAGCGGTAGAAACTGAAAAATACTGGGTCATCCCATAAATAATGTAGTTTTTTCAATTGCATGAACTAAAAGTCGGATGGGGACGAGATAAACTACCTGCATCAACTTGCTTTAAAAACAGGTAGTAATTTTACCTTGTCTTTATTCTTAGTGCAAGTTATGAAGAGTGCAATTCGATTTTAACAGTTATTTTTTTAAAGCTATGATAGAAGTGACAAAGGAGCATATTCGGCATATTTTGCTGTATAAGTTCAATAAAGGTAACAATGCAGCGGAAAGTGCGAGGAATATTAATGCAGTATATCATGATCGGACAATAAAAGCGTAAGCCAGATTCAACGGTGGTTCCAGAAATTCCGAGCCGGAAACTACAGCCTAGAAGACGAGCCTCGTCCTGGAACATCTGTAGAGCTCGACGTCCTGCTAACCCTGCTGGAACAAAATCCCATCGTAACTGTTGAGGAACTAGCAGTGAAGCTTGGATCTGGTCATTCAACCATTCATCGATACCAGCGCTTGAAGTAAAACGACCATCTTTGGTTTCAAGACGAAAGGTGTTCTTCCATCAAGATGATGCTCGGCCACATTTTTGTTGTTGGCACTCCGTCGCTTACGACGTCGAGGGTTCCAGTTGATCCGATCAACGGAACAGCCTGCTCGTGAAATTAACGTGCAAGTGGCTGAGCACTCCACAGACACGTGTACCCTTAACGTAGTTCTCGGGGATATTCAGCGTGACACAGTGTGACAAGGCTGACCCTTTGAATTACAGGCACTTCGGCCACATACAGCAAGGATAACATTCCAAAGGCTGGAGCTGTTTGAATGGCAAATGATGCTCCACCCACCATATTCGCTGGATATTGCCCCATCTGATTATAATTTATTCCGCAGTCTTGAAAATCATTTGGACAGAAAAAATATGAATTCTGTAGACAAAGTCAGAACGGTACTGAAGAGGTATTTCTTGTCACAGACAAGTGAATTTTGGAAGAGGGACCTTGCAAGTCTACCAGATAGATGGAAGAGCATAGTAGAAAATGAAGAAAAGTATATTTTAGATTAAAAAAGTACTTTGTTTATCTTAATTTTGGAAAATAAAGAAGTATTGGGATGATCCAATACTTGTGCAAACATTACTTCATTTATTTGTCTTTCTGTAGCCATTATTCTATGCAGGATATTTTAAAACTGTAATCATTTTTAAAACAAAAAGCGAAGTAATTCACATATAAAATTCCCAACAAAACGGTCTTTTAGAATCGCGCTGAACTGTTTTCCCATATTTTTTTTAAACATGAGAGTGAATAATGTATTTTTTTTAAAAAAAAGGTGTTCCCATGTTTTACGATTTGCTGATTTTAACTTTGATCTGTTGTTAAATTTGTTTCTATTTCTTCGATTTAAAAAAATATATTATTGTGTATTACGTAGATATAAAGTAAATTTCGCTGCATTTCTTTTCTTTTTTCTGTATTCCATAAGAAATAATGATCATTATAGCTAAACATTGAGAAAGTGCGCCCTGCTCTGCAATCAATATTTTGGGTTTAACTTACTCTTTCTTCTTACTGTGATCGTTAAGTACCAAGCAAGTATTGCTGTCGTTGAAATCGATTATACCTTCTATTCTATAAATTTGCCATTTTATTTCATAGCAATATATACACAGAGAAGGCGTTGAGGTGGCAGAATCGTTAGTACGCCGGGCAAAATGCTTAGTGGCATTTCTGAAACAAATAAAAGAATAAAATGTAACATTTGGTTTACGTTCTAAGTTCAAATTCCGCCGAAGTCAACTTTGCCTTTCATCCTTTCGGGGGCCGATAAAATAAGTACCCGTTGAGCAATGCGGGTGATGTAATCGACTTACACTCCTCCCTGAAATTGCTGACCCTGTGCCAAAATTTGAAACCAATATATATATATATATAGAGAGAGAGAGAGAGAGAGAAAGAGAGAGAGAGAGAGAGAGAGAGAGAGTAGACTTGGATACAAACAACGAAAACATTTTATAGGTCACCGACTAAGACAGTTGTTGACGAGAATCCAACCAAAGAATATATTAACGAACTAATTATTGACGTCGAACGACGAAGTTTCGCACTTATATATCCTCTTCGCAAAAAGAAATAAATGTTATTTTGTAACCCACATTTTCTTTGCTTTCCAAATACTTTTTCTTTTCTTTTGTAAAAATATTATTGTAGCAAAGTTTATTTTCTTTTTTATCTCACTTGCAAATACTAAATTTGTCTTTGAGAAAAGATATTACTAAACATTATTGTCTCTAACAATAAAAAAGTAACGTTTTACCTTATTGGCAAATACTTGGTTGATACTTCAAGCAAAAATATTTTGCCACCTCATCTGCTAATTTTTAATTCTTTTTGTAAAAATTATTTTCCGTTATGTTAAATATTATTATCTCTAACATTATGTATTAAACATAACTATCTCTTTTTGTTACGTAATGTTATAACATAACTTCTCTTGTTCTTCCGCGCTGATTTTCTTGTATTGTTTATTGTGCATAAATACAATCTTCATCTGGTGATGAAGATTAAATTTGAAAGAATTTATTTCGAGTTGTCGTTAGAGGGTTGAAAAACTCTTTCTTAAGATTTTATTCATTTTTGCTGTTTTACATATATCGACTGATACAGCTGATTATGTTTAACTAAGCTCGTGAAGTTTTTAGAAATTTTCCTGCATGTGCCCGTCAAGCGCCATTTTTCCTCTTCGTCACTGGAGTCCTCCAGCTATCAGTTCTTGCTTTCCAATTATCACTCTGCCAGACATTATATACAATATAAAACAGTCATCGTAATTTAACGTTCAAATACTCAGAATTTAATTTTTATAATTTTAGTGGAATAATAATAAAAGATATAATGAACAATGAATATTGTAATAGCAAAAATATTTAAAATAATCTAGCTAAAATAGGCGCAGGAGTGGCTGCGTGGTAAGTAGCTTGCTTACAACTTCCGGTAAGAACATTGAACAAGGCGGTCGAGATTTTTTAGCTCTCCCGAAGAAGTGAATTATGAAGAAGTCGACCGAGGTAGGTGGAGTTGTTTTTTTGAGCTAGGCATAATTTATTGTGTTTCATTTGTTTCAGTAAATTTAGCCTAGCTCTGGGCAATTTCTTCTGCCACGGCGATTGTAGTTGTTGCTCATTTTAGTGAGCAAATTGTGTTTCTTGTTCGTCTTTATTGGTAGGCGTGTTCGACTCACCATGACGGCGGACTGAGAATTTTTGTAAAAAACTTTTTGTGTCTCACTTAATTGCGAGAACTGTTGTTTTTGTGAGCGTAACTCGCCTCCGAAAAACTTGCGAAGAATTTTAACAATTTGTGAAGGATTTTTTTGTGTTCCTGTTGCTGTGGCCCTGGATTACCTTTACTGGAATACATC
>NC_068981.1:111452007-111456836 GCF_001194135.2 Octopus bimaculoides
TCATACCGGCCATGACGAAGGGAAATAGCCCTGAAACTCGAGTCGCCTTTATATATATATATTTATATTTATATATTTATATATTTGATCCTTTATATTGAACACTCAATATTTCATCTACATTCAATACTTTCTTTCATGGTGCCATCCATTTTTATTTTATTTTATTTTATATTGTATATTGTATATCATATTATATATTGTATATTCCATATTCTATACCCCACATTAGTTCTGCAGGAATATAAATAAAACATAAAAAACAGACAGTGTTGGAACTCTTTTAAGCAAAATTATATATATATATATATATACGTGTGGGTACGTATGTACGTATGTATGTATAGGTGCGTGTAAGTCATTATTCAGTTTTATTTCACGATTTCTTGCCAATAGAGAAAGATCCAATTTCTAACCTAAATCCAAGGCTCCTTCATTTGAATTTCAACACCATCAACAGAGTAATTTTTTATGTATATATGCATGCATGTATGTATGTACGTATGTATGTACGTACGTGGTCTGATCAATAAGTATCAGGACTGTTGCTATAGTAACGAAGTTAAAGCACGCAGAGTGAAGCTGCTTAGTACAGATTGACCTTGTACTCTGTTGTGCATGCGTACTAAATTTTAACGTTCTAGCTCACTTCCGCTGTTTACAGCAGTGATTTGAAGGAAGGTGTGTAACGTTTGATCGTTGCATTGAACATTACAAAGAAAGTTGAAGAGAGAATCTACATCAAATTTTGCCAAAAAGCTTGGCGATACCTACTCAGAGGCCTACTCAAAGTTTTCAAAAAGTTTTGATCGTTCCCCACTCAAGCAAGGAGACCATGTGCAACTGAAACTTGAGTATCTTTTTGGTCAGCTAAAAGCAGTTTTGGCACAAACTTGGCAGACACACGTCTCATACACAAATCTTCAGTGATAATGGACTGAACTGAACCGTAACCAATCTGCACATCCTCTGATAACTCACGGATGGTGATTCGACGATTTTCCCATACAGCTGCACACAAATCTGCGATGTTTTTCTCAGAGGTACCCAGAACGTTGCGGGCTACCCAGAACATTCCTCAATGTCGATATTTTTTCAGCCATCTTGGAAACGTCTGAACCATCCGTACACCTTGTGTGCAGCTCATACACTCTTCTCCATACACTTTCTACAACTTTGCGTAGGCCTCTGAACAGGTATCGCTATGACAACTTTCTCTGTCGTGAGCAATGCGTCGATCACGTGCTACATACCTTCTTTCCATGCATGACTGTAAACAGCGGAAGTGAGCTCGGACATTAAAACTTAGTGCGCAAGCACAGCTAAGTTCAAGGTCAATCTTTACCAACAGGTTCACTCTGCGTGCTTTAGCTTCGTTACTATGGCAACAGCCCGGATACTTGTTGATTTGACCTCTTATGTATGTATGTATGTATGTATGTATCCTTCCGATGTGTTTCATTATATAGTGTCCTAGCAACATCATGTCTCATCGGTAGATAATACCGTGATTACATTTTCGGACAACTGCTTATGATGTAGGTGATATCTTCGGTGTTAACGCCACGAAGTCTGCATCGGTTGTCACATATTATGTATGTATGTATGTATGTATGTATGTATGTATGTATTGTTACGGGTTAGACAAAGGAATCAACAAATAAAACAACAAGCCCGTATGATTCAATTATGTTTTGAGAAAAAATACAACAAAATTAACATCAAAGACAGCGCAAAGCTGTTATAATATATTTTAGTCCAAGGCACAAAGCCGTCACAAAATATTTGAGTTCAAAGCACAGAGCTGTTACAAAATTGCTCTGAGTTTTTCAGTTCTTATTGGATGAAAATCCAGCGTTGGAGATCGAAATCATCAATTTCCATGATTTATTCCAAATTTCCAAAAAGTGAATCGTTAACAAGAGGGAAGTCACTCTTTTTATCTTCTCGTGTTCTTATCGTGTTTAGGTTGGTCATCGGTTTCCTGTGGCTAATGTCTCTGGTCACTAACTAGCTTATCATAGCTGATCCGTCTCCTTTCACCAACGGCCTTCCCCTCACGGGATTTTAGTTTTTATAATCATCCAGAGCAGCCAGAAAGAGAGACATATTGGAAATTGAGAACAATAGGAAAGCTGATTCTTTATCTCATTTCAGCTTTTGTAGGCATAGAAGAGATCAAAAGGGTTAATTGGAAAAGACATTAATCTATTTGGCAAGGTCATGTGTTCAATGTAACTGGTGGTAACCATTGTTTCTCTGTGAGAAAGCGCCGTTGTAATTTAAAGGGGAATTCTATAGATTCAGGTTCGAATCCACATGCCTAAACGAAATCCACTATATTACCTCCCAACGAAAACACACTCGTAACACTACGTATTCCACAATCTTTGTATTTCGTCTACACTGTATAATTTCTGAAGAACCCTCCGATGAAAAAGTTTATCCTGCTTGTTTGTATGTCTGTTGTATACGATTTCATTGTTCGTGACTAATTTCTTACATGTGTTTATATCTGCGTGTGTACGTGCGTGCGAGCGCGTGCGCGCACATACGCATCTGAATAATTTTTCAGAAAATTTCAGGTAGGATATAGGACTGTGCCGGAGTGTGATAAATTCATACATTATAAAGAAATGTTCTGAGTTTGAAAGAGGACAATGAATATATTTTAAAATAGGAATAGGGCATGTAAATACAATCGAAAGTGAATAATTTGAAACACAGTACAAACCATGAAACGTTAAAAATAAGATTAGTCGCCTGGAGGGTCTGTATTACTAAAATAAAAAGATATGTTGTGGCGAAGATTTGACATGCAACTAAATGTTAAAAATATTCGGGAGAACATTCAAATGATGATCTTTATCACAATTGGATATTTGACTGAAATCAATAAGCATAAACACATGCGCTACAAAAATCATGCACATAAATCACACAACGTTTATTCCGCCATACAAAAATGCATAGAATCAAGAAAATCTACATACGATACACAAGTGTAATTTAATTGACATAGAATTATAGGTCAGACAGATATTCAAAAAACGCCTGTCATTTAACTTTTGTTAATCTCTGTCAAATTTAATTTTGAAACTATATTCATTTCATGCTATTTCCAAAACATTTTGAAATTCATTTATTTTTTAAATTCTTTTACTTGTTGCAGTCATTTAACTGCGGCTATGCTGGAGCACCGCCTTTAGTTGAACAGATCGACTCCAGGACTTATTCTTTGTAAGCCTGGTACTTATTCCATCGGTCTCTTTTCTTCTCCGTACATGGGGACCTGTCGAAGGGATAAGTTCTACAGATCAGGGATTTTATAGGGACACCAGGCCTTTCTAATACTTTAATCCTTATTAAAGTAGTAGATCCGGATTAAAGTAGTAGAAAGGCCTGGTAACAGACGGCCGCAACAATATCAACAACACAACCAATAACGACAACAGCAACAACGGTAACAATAATGGCGACAACAATAACTACCGCGATTGCAGCGGCGTGGGCAAACACACAAACACACTGAGAAATAAGAACGGTACAAAAAGTCGGGTTCAAGGGCAGCAGCATCGGCAACGGAGTAAGAGACGGGGCTGAGGGGAGGGTCATAGGGCTACTAAGAACAATGACACATACACACACAAACATAGATGCATGCGCATATAGGGATATACACCATAGAAGAACAGAATGGAATAAGCAGAGCAAGAACACATACGAAGACGGAAAGTGTTACAGAAGAGGTCATAGATGTGTGACGAAAGATTTCCAGACAATGAGTTAGAAGAAGAACAGTAATAAACGATTGAAGAACGAATACATAGTGCGTGTGTTTATTTGGCAAAAATAAAAACAGAAATGACCATCCCGAAATGCAACACTATCTGTTTCAACACACGACTACACATCAGGAATCGTGCAAAACACACACACACACTCACACACACACACACACACACACACACACACACACACACACACACACACACACACACACACACACACACACACACACACACACACACACACACACACATATATATATATATATATGTACATACATAGTGAATAGATAGGGATAATATATCAAGGTGGGTACCGTTCACGCACCCCAGTATAATCTAAGTTAGGGCAATCCATTGGTATCTAGCTCGCTAATTTTGTAGTTTTCCCTTTCTCGTTATGACGAAAGGATGTCATATGATTTGTATATTGTTTCTTAAAATCTCCTTCACATAAACCGCAAACAACGGAGATTCAACAGATAGGAAAACATATATCGGTTTATGTGAGGTAGACTTTAAGAAACGATATACAAATCATATAGCATCCTTTCACCATAACAAGAAAGGGAAAACTACAAAATTAGCGAGCCACATTTGGGCATTAAAAGAGAAGAATATTCCATATGATATAAGATGGAGGATAATTGAAAAGGCGAAACCATACATGAACGGAACCGGGAAGCGTAAGCTTTGTTTTGCCGAAAAGGAACAAATCTTATTAAGATCTGAAATTTCAGACTCAATTTTGAACTCGCAATCCGAAATATTTAGTGGAAGTAGACATATGTACAGATACATATTAAAAAACTGGAAGATCCCACCACCACCGAATTGATCGACTTTCATTTCATGGTTCATTATATTTTTTCTATATTTCTCAAACTTTTCGAAATTTTTCGTTCATTTTATAATACATTTTTATCAGTTCATATCTTATAATTTAGTTATACCAACTTTTTTCCATCCTAGCATTTTTTCGTGTAAAGCATCTGTGGTGTGATGGAGGAAAAAGACAACAAGAAGCAAAAGGACAGAATG
>NC_068981.1:111456936-111457920 GCF_001194135.2 Octopus bimaculoides
GTCTTTTGAATTATGAACATATTTACATCATAAGGGTTTATTCGTTGTAAAGCTTTCTTTTTTAGTTAGAAATATATTTTGTGGATTGAGTCTTACAGCTGTTTCAGGGAAAATCTAAAACACACTTATAACACTAGGGCTAAATCTATGATGTATAAAACAGTTAGCTACACCAAAAATGTAGACAACTGTTCTCCACCTAAATACTTAGATTACAACATACACAGAACCCCACAAAACAGCGCGCCCGCTCTATACTTTGGTATACTCCCCCATTTTCACTTAACACTAGGAACTTAGCTAAATCTTTCTTTAAAATACTTGATTCTAACTTCCCCCGACAACATAAATACCACTCTATATTCAACAGATCCACTTTGAAACTGCCGTATTCAACCACTCCTAACTTTGAATCTATTATAGCAACTTCTAATAAACATAAACTTTCACTCTATTACCAAAACTTACACAACCATAACTATGCTAGCACTAACACTCGGCGCATGCATATACCCAAAATAGACATTAATATACGTTCATCTAACACTAACACTCGTGCACTTGAACACAACCACAGTAGATCCCAACCCACTAATATACTCAATAAAAATAATACCATTTCCTATAATAATAACAATGGTGGGACAAACAACTACAACAATAATTCCATTGATGTAGATTCTTCTACATCCTCACATAACATATCCTCCAACAATAATACCTCACCCACCACAGAACACAACCCCCAAGTCTCATCTACTTGTAACTGTCGCTCTGGGACAATCTGCCCGCTACAAACGCATTGCGTAAGATACAACGTAATATATAAATGCACTGTAAGAAATATATTACATAACTCTACAGCTACATACATAGGTGCAACTAAAAACTTCAAACAACGCTATGCAGCCCATTTGCACTCTTTTAGATATGACAAACACAGTAAATCTACAACACTAGCTAACCACATTCATCACCTCAAAA
>NC_068981.1:111457930-111459643 GCF_001194135.2 Octopus bimaculoides
AACATATCCTCCAACAATAATACCTCACCCACCACAGAACACAACCCCCAAGTCTCATCTACTTGTAACTGTCGCTCTGGGACAATCTGCCCGCTACAAACGCATTGCGTAAGATACAACGTAATATATAAATGCACTGTAAGAAATATATTACATAACTCTACAGCTACATACATAGGTGCAACTAAAAACTTCAAACAACGCTATGCAGCCCATTTGCACTCTTTTAGATATGACAAACACAGTAAATCTACAACACTAGCTAACCACATTCATCACCTCAAAAGCACAAATACCCAGTATACTTTTAAATGGTCTATCCTAGACTCCAGAATTCCATACCAGGGCCAGCGCTCTAATTGCAAGCTCAGCTTAAAGGAGGCATTCCATATTTTAAAATACAATTCTCCCACTCTACTTAATCGATATAATGAAGCATTTAGCACCTGCAATCACCGTTTTTTCCATACATTTAAATTCTACCAGACACAAATGCACAAATGACCACACAACATAATCACACAACTCCCTATAGGCAACCTATTTGACCTTATACCATCTTTAGAATAAATTTATTTCTTTTTTGATCTTATCACTACTTAATATATCTTTTCCTAATTTACTTCCCTTACACTTCCTTGCCAATAACACCACCACCGCCCGCAGGCTCCTTGTTGATAACCACAATCAACTATAGTAGCATCTGATCCCCCTTCTACCATCCGTAAATTAGGTTTAGCACTATTTTTAGAACATGTTTCTACTAATTCTTTCTCTCTCTCTTTTTTTACTTTAATACTGTTTTTAGAATGTCACCCACACCCTCACCACTTATAGCCTACCTCTCCTAAAAACCTCCTCGTATTCCTTCTTCCTTACTAAACCTTTACCTCTATCCCCTCTTCCTCCTTTACTCTCTCTGTCCAGTCAGATTAACTGACCATAAAACCTGTCACTACCATTCACCACCTGAATTACTTCTCTCTCCCCTTTCCTTTCTGTCTTAAGACTTGACCTATTTACCCTACACACATCTCTCACTTGATTTGGGATATCCTTTAAGCAAACCACACGCAGTATCCTTCGGACTCTATATGACATACATCCACCTTTGCTATATCCGCCTTTGCTACAACAATTATCTCCGGAAAATACCCACAAGGATTATTTGCATGTATACTTACTACTGGAATGAAGCTACACTCAAAGTACTGTTTTTTCTTTCTTTTTCAGCGCATCACACTCACTCTCACTTCCTACTATAACTCTCCACTTATAGATATAATAATCGATTCCTCTACTATTTCTGTCTCCGATGAAGGGGTGCCTTGGATTTTCCCTGAAACAGCTGTAAGACTCTATCCACAAAATATATTTCTAACTTTGCCATTGTTCTCTTTATCCTTTTCTCTATTTATACATACACATGCTAATACACGACTTATAATCCCCAATCCTGTTTATACAACGAATGGGGCATAACTAGCCAGTATACAGCACTTACTCGGTATTACCTGTATCTTTGGGTTTAGTTAAATCCAATACCCTTCTTAACCTTCATATATATATATATATATATATATAGGTGCAGGTGTGGCTGTGTAGTAAGAAGGCTTTGATCAGCCCAAGCCTATATTAGTAAACACTTGTGCAAGGTGTCACACAGTGGGAGTGAACCCAAAACCATGTGGGGTGGAAGCAAGCTTCTTACCA
>NC_068981.1:111459732-111460647 GCF_001194135.2 Octopus bimaculoides
TATATATATATATATATATATATATATGCAATTTTTAAATTAATGCAAATTAATGCTAACTCTTCAGGTTATAAGAAATCCATGTTAAAAACAATACCTCAACATAACATTTCAAAAATGTAGAGAGTCAATTTTTAGAAAACCTTAAAATATGGAAGTGAATAAGAATAAAATTAATTGAAATTATTAAGACAGTTTTCTGTAGAAGAGAAGGGAAATTTAATAAGATATTAAAAAGTAACTAGTAGATAATTTTAGAATAAGAAAAAGTTAAATATAATAAAATGAATAGGAAAATCATATATTAATAACCAAGAAAATAAAAGATCGTATAGATAGAGAGAAACATAACAAAATGAAACTTAATAAAAGTTCTTAGAGACAATGTTTACGACTACAGGGATTGATATCAGCAAAAAAAAAAATAACAACATGAAATTAAAAATTAGAAGTTCAAAGATAGAGGTAAATAGAGGATAGATTGTAATGAAGAAAAGGAATAATATTATTTAGTATTGTAGATGGGGGTAGAGTGAAGTATGTAGATATGCCCTTACCGTGTATACACAAAAAGATATATATATATATGTTGTGGATAGCCTTGTATACATACACGCTATTGTATTTTATTTTATTTTATTTTATTTTATTTTAAATGCAGCGTATGCTTTATTTTATTGATTTGATTTTAAAGCGTTAATTCGAATATAATTAATTATCTATATGTATTTGGAGCCCATTTTTCTATTTAAGGTTTTCTTCGATATTTTTTAATAGGGTGAATCTGTATTAAATTTATTTGGTCTGTGAATTACACATCATTGACCGTTAATTGAAACGACCAATCCATGGCCCTTATTTGAAGCAACCAATCAGACGAATCCATGTGTTTTAAATTTTAAATTTTATATTACT
>NC_068981.1:111461084-111464901 GCF_001194135.2 Octopus bimaculoides
AGTCCGTTGTCCTCACCACTGGGCCATTGCACCTTCACACATATGTATGTATACATATAAATTTGACATAGGCGATTTTGTCTTGTCTTGGGATTCGCGGTCAAACGGCTGGGTGGAATTGCAAGAAAAATTACACAGATGTGTAGAATGATCCGGTGGTGTTGCTGGGCTTTGTATTTTTTTCATAGCTCTCATGGTTACCAAGATAATCTACTATAATAATGCACTTGTGTTTATGAATGAGAAAGGAAGGGGTGAGAGATGAATAAGGAAGGAAGGGATGATGTCATACTGTCATAGTGGGATGATGAAAATTGTACACTGAAAAAATAAATCAAACAGCATTTTAACTCTGTGTGAATATATGTGTGTGTATGTAAAAGGGCGTGTTTGTGTGTGTCTGCATGCGTGCAATGGAAGTGGGATGGTTCATCCTTGTTCACTTAGTATTTGGGTTTATTTTTTGATTTGGTTGAATTTTGGTTGTTTTTTTTTTTCTTTGTAGGTCAGTTATTTTTAGCGTTTTGACAGAAAAAAGTCATTCTAAAATTGTTTTTTAATGTAAGTGTGCCCAAACAAGTCGAATGCTTATACAGAACAAGTCTTACAGCCACATCATCCAAACCGACCAGGTAAAACTGGGATTAGCTGCTAGTATATTATATACATATACAAATATGTACTCAAATTAACATACATATATAGGTACACATAGTGTTATAAACATACATCAGTACATACACACACACGTGCTCAAACACATTCACTCATAAAATCATATATTCTTTTATATGATTCAGCCTTCAGGCTGCGACCATGCTGGGGTACCGCCATAAATATATACAAACACATATACATATATTATTGAAATCATTTATAGATACATACACTTCAATTAGTATGTCAACACCGAATTGATTTATTTTACTCCATGCCATTGGCTGATTTTAGTTGTTTTTCTTAACTCAAATTCAAAGTTTAGCTTAGCTCAAAGTCTAAGACATGACATTTTGAAAAGTTGTACACCAAAACATTGGCCAAGAGCCATGCCCTCCTCATTCTGCCTTGCTATCTCCATCCAAGTCAAACCAACTCATTCATCACTCCTCTTTTCATCCTCCATATTGTGTCTGCTCCCATCCCCAGATTCCACATTTACTGCAAAGTCCAATCCTTTCTTTCCAGAAGGAACATTCTGGAATCCCCTCCCTGTTCATATTGTTGTTAGTCTGTGACTTGCACTCATTCAAGAAACATCAACCAAAGTACATATCCAAAGAGAAGGAAGTCAGAAGATAAAAAGAATTATAATTAAGTGAACCAACAATTTTATAGATTACAGATATAACAGAGCAATTGCAAAAATGTTTCAAAAAATTTCTAACAATTTCCTGTAAAGGTTAAAAATCATCCGTTTGTAAACACATATATATTAGAAGTTTTAAATACTTGCCACTTCTCTTTTGACATTTGTCTTCTTTGACACACCATAAGCACTTTTCATTATGGACAACATTTCGTAAAGAGGTATTAAACAGAATTGGTCCCTGCCCCTGAATAAGGCAATCTCCACAGGACTGCAGCAAATCACACACACTACCACAATGATGGCTTGGATCATTATCCACACAAAGCTTCTGTTAACAGATATAAAAAAAGGTAAGTCAATATTGCAAAAGATAAGTATAAAAAAAGTAATTATAACCAGCTTTCTTAAGAGGAAAGAATTAAAAAGAACATGAAATATTTAACTTTTATCTCCACAAAAGAATGCAGACAAGGATATTAGATTGAAGAGTTCAATCAAACATGCAACATAAAAACTGTAAAGAAAAATAGGTGAAATGTTATGAACAGTCATTATTGTAACAATGTAAAAGACTTCATTGCATAGAAGCAAATACTTCTTTTTACATCCATTACAATATAATTTTTCTATAAATAAAAAAGAAGGGAAAATGTTCCTAAAGCTATTCAGAAATTTAAAAATTAAATTTTGTTTTATTTTTTATAGCATTTCCACGGGAATACACATGCACATATATAATTATCAGAGTTCACTTTTCTAAATATGCATTGGTCAGATGGAATTCATTCAACCAAATTTCTCAACAGTAGGATACCCTTTTTTCTGTCAAGCCCACCTGATTCCAAACAAGATGTTATTTTCCCAAGGGCAAGTATGTTTCCATGGAAGTTTAGAAGCAAAGGACACCACTTGTATAATCGTAATACTCATTTACAACTTTGGTATGATGTCAAAGCAAAGAAACACCATTACGCACAAACACGTGTATGAATATACACACACACCCACACCCACACACACACATGGATGGACGGATGATGGGCTTCTTTCATTTTCTACCTATGACATCATCTCACAAGGGTTTGGTTAGCCTAGGGTTAAAGTACAAGATACTAGTCTAAGGTGCAAGCGACTTCTACTTATAGTGGAGCTGAACCGAAAATCATTTGGTTAGGAATATATAATATATATTTCATATAGGTAATGTTTATGCCTGTATAAAATATATATGTAACTAGATGTACCTGTGACCTGTTGGGTCACAACCACTCCAAGTTGAAAATGCCAATGTGCAGCGACAAAGGAAAAAATACTATTTTGAACTTCATTCAATAAAATTCTTAAATGATACAGTCCTCCTGACTTTGGTGTGACAACATAAACATGACTGAGTGTTTCTTCTTTGAAAATGTTCAAATGGCCTTCAATTTTTTTTCCTCGCTTTCTTTTTTGCCATTCTTTGTTGCTACTGTTCCAAGTGAAATACATAGGTACTTCAGCATAAAGTAACGTTTTTGCAAAGTCATCATTGATGCACAATGAAAAGAATTTTGTCAATGCTGTTCACTGACAGCTATAAATATCCTCATCATTTCTGAGCAATATTCTTTGTTCATCTGCTAGATGAACTTGCAGTCTCACTATTGCAGGTGCTCTTTCATGGATTCAAAATACTAAAATGGATGCAACTACCCATTGACTAATTTCGTTATTGTTGTTTATTTGAACAGCAGCTTGGTCATTTCTTTTCAGCTCGTACTCGATGACATACTTACTTGGCCTCACTGAGACAATTATTTCGACATTGCAGCGGCATTTGCATGCTCTTAAAAGAGTTTCATTATAAGGTACATCCCATTTGTTGTTGCTTGTGTTTTCTTCCATTGCAACTGATCTTAAAGAAATAATCTCTCGGTCTATTTATCTGCCTTTTGATTCAGATGATAAAGACTAATATTTCACTTTAAATTAAATAGTAATTTTCCCCTTTAAGAAAAAATCAAATACCTGTGATCAAAAATTATCCCATAAAAATATAGGGAGAATTTCTATCTTGCAGACCACAGCACTCTGAAAGTTGTATACATGATTAAGGGAAAGAAAAAGAAACAAAGGAAAAAGGATGGGCAATGGTAGCTGCGTTGACTCTTTGAAGTTCGCCACCACAAATCGATATTTTCAACTTGATTTTTTTTTTTTTTTCTTAAAGGGGGAAATGATTATTTTATTTGTAATTTTTATCATATTAATCAAAGGGCAGGAAAACAGACAGAGAAACTTTGAGATGTAGAAGATATATTATATAACACAATACCAGCAGTGGTACCTAGCACAGCCCAAGAGGGAGCATAGATAAACTCACACACTCACATACATATATACAAACACACACTCAAATATTATACATATATATATTTATACACACACACACACATATATATGTACATATATATATACATACATACATACATACATACATACATGCATACATACATACATATATATATA
>NC_068981.1:111464977-111466970 GCF_001194135.2 Octopus bimaculoides
GTATTGGAAACTACAGCGTTGAAGACAAGCATCATCCTGGAGGATCTGTAGAGCTCAACGAGGATGCTCTACAAACCCTAGTGGAACAAAATCCCATCATAACTATTGAAGAACTAGAAGCGAGGCTTGGATTTGGTCATTCAACCATTCATCGACACCTGTGTGCCATCAGAAAAGTCAGCAAATTGGGTCAATTGGTTCCTCACAAACTTTCCAAATCTAATCGCATGCAGAGAGTGAATGTGTGCTCTTCTTTGCTCACAAATGAACCTTTTTTGGAATGAATAGTGACTAGTGATAATAAGTGGATTTTGTATAGAAACGTCAAGCACCAAAGACAGTGAATAGGGAAAGTAAAAACACTGGCACCCTAGGCTAAAGAAGGTCTTCACCCACACAAGGTGTTGTTATCTGTATGGTGGGATATGAAAGGTTTAGTCCACTTTAAAATTTTAAACCCAAACCAAACAATAAGAAATGAGATCTACTGCAAGTCAGCACTAGAAGAAAAATGACCATCTTTGGTTTCAAGACAAAAGGTGTTCAGATGAGGTGGAAAAGCTGATGGAGTTTCTTAGTCAAGGTCCTGCCACCCTCTTTATAGATCTCAGCTGGAATAGAGTCTGAGCCGGGCGCTTTCCCGGTGGACAACAGGCAGATTGCTTTCTCAATCTCTTCGAGGGTTGGGAGTTCATTCATTTCCTTGTTTACAGTAATTTGGGGGAGGTGGTCAATGGCCTCATCATTGATGGTAGAGGGACGGTTTAGTACACTTTTAAAATGCTCTGCCCACCTTCCCAGGATCATGTCTTTGTCGGTGAGGAGAGTGGATCTATCCACACCAAGGAGAGGTGATGATCCAGATGAGGTTGGACCATAAATTTCCTTAAGACCATCATAAAAGTTTTTCATGTCGTTCCTATCTGTGTAGCCTTGAATCTCTTCTGCTTTCTTGCTTAGCGAGGAATCATGTATCTGTCTGAGATTCATCTGAATGTTGCTACACAAACTTTTCTATGTGTCCTTTTTTGGTTTGGAGGATGGATCTTCAATATGGGCTTTGTACGCAGAACGCTTTTCTTCTAGCAACTGAGTAATCTGTGCTGTTTTCATCAAACCAGTCTTTGTGTTTCCTGGAGATTGGCCCAAGGCACTCCATAGCTGTGTTGTACACGGTCTTGCGGATTGCTTCCCATGCTGCTTCCATGTCTTGACTGCCTATCGCAATAGGTTCAAGGCGTTCTGCCAAAGTTTCAGAGAAAGATTTCTGGATAGTTTCTGTTTTCAGCTTGTTGACATTCAGTCATTTTGGTGCTTTCTTTCCTTGGGGTCTTCTCTTTGGTTGGATATGCAGATTGAGCTTAGCAACTATGAGGTGGTGGTCTGTCCAGCACTCAGCTCCACACATGGCCCTAGTGATACGTATGTCCCGCCTGTCCCTTTTCCTGATGATGACATAGTCAATTAGATGCCAGTGTTTCAAGCGAGGATGCATCTATGAGGTCCTGTTGCGGATAGGGAGACGAAACACAGTGTTTGTTATCAGCAGGTTATGCTCAGAGCAGGTTTGGAGGAGGAGAAGGCCATTACTATTGCATTTTCCAACACCATGCTTTCCTATCACACCTTTCCAGGTGGCACTGTCACAGCCTACTCTTGCGTTAATGTCACCAAGGATGATGAGCTTGTCTGAATTTGGTGTTGCACTTATGACGGTGTTCAAGTCTTCATAGGACTTATCTTTGACCTCATCGGGGTTTGTCATGGTAGGGGCGTAAGCACTGACAAGGGTGGAGGACTTCTTCCCATTGGAGAGAGGGAGTCTCAGTGTCATTAGTCAGTCATTCAATCCTTTTGGGGGTCCAGCCAGTTTGCTCACAAGCGCATTTTTCACTGTAAAACCAATTCCAGCCTCACGTCTCTCCTCAGGTCCTCTGCCACTCCAAAAGAAGGTGTAACCTTGACCTCTTTCACTAAGTTCACCTTCACCTGC
>NC_068981.1:111467026-111469092 GCF_001194135.2 Octopus bimaculoides
GCAACAATGTCAATGTTGTACCTGGCAAGTTCGCTTGCAATGAGTGCAGTGCGTCTTTGTGGTCTGTCTGAGTCATTTCTGTCCAAGAGTGTAACGAACGTTCCACGTCACAATCTTGATAGGTATCTTTGTTTTTCGACCGCATTAGTAGGGTCCCCGCTGACCACGGTAAGCCAGCCAGGGTATAGTAGTGGAGCAGGCAGATTTTGGGGCACCTTTTCTAGCCCGTTCCCCATGCCACGGGGGTGAGTAGTGCTGTCCTAAAGAGATGCTGATGTGGACATTGGAATCAGGTACAGATTTGATGGATCAGTTTTCAACCTCAGGAGGGTACGAGCAAAATACAAGGTTACAACAGACACTATCAATGACTTCCTGTTTGCTGATGACTGTGCCCTAAAAGCTACCTCTGAGGCGGACATGCAACGCAATGCAGGCATATTCTCGGAAGCCTGTGACAACTTTGGTTTCATAATCAGTATCAAGAAGACCGAGGTGATGCACCGACCCGCTCCAGGAAAACCATATGTAGAACCCAACAATTCTATCAACGGGCAAAGACTCAATGCGGTTGACAAATTCATCTACCTTGGCAGTACGCTTTCCCGCAATGTAGTCATTGACGATGAGATCAGCACCAGACTCGCCAAAGCAAATGCTGCCTTTGGTAGACTCCACAAGAATGTATGGGAGAGAAGAGGCATCACCTCCATGACAAAGATCAAGGTCTAGAAAGCTGTCATACTCATCACCCTACTATATGGATGTGAGTCGTGGACCGTCTATCAACGCCACGCCAAAAAGCTAAATCACTTCCACACCACCGGGCTGAGGAAACTACTTCGCATAAGCTGGCAGGAAAGGATACCAGACACAGAAGTCCTCACTTGTGCCAGGCTCCCAAGCATCCCTACCATCCTGATGAAAACACAGCTTCACTGGGCTGGTCATGTAGCCGGCAAGCCAGACTACAGAATACCCAAGAAGCTTCTGTTTGGTGAGCTCCAGCATGGCAAGCACTCCCATGGTGGCCAGAGGAAAAGGTTTAAAGACAGCCTAAAGGTATCACTGAAGGCCTTCAACATTGACCCGTCATCATGGGAGCAGACAGCTTTAGATAGGACCAAGTGGTGGGCCGCTGTTCACAACGGTACCCGCCAATATGAAAGTGACAGGAAAGCTGCTGCAGAGAAGCGCAGGCAGAACAGAAAGAACAATGCTTTGAAGCCCCCGGCACCTGCTACCATTCCCTGTCTCTACTGCAGCAGATCTTTTCAAGTGCGGATTGGGCTTATCAGCCATCTCCGCACTCACTGATGATGACCTCCCCACCCCCCTCTAGGATGATCAGATGGTCCTCGTCGTTCCGACGGACGAACAACAACATATATTACATAAATATTACATATATATGTAATATATATATATATTTTACATAAATATTATATATGTAGATATATAGTAGATCATGAATTTCTGCTGTTCTATCTGAGAACCAATCTCTGGATTTATGAGATTTAAACCCCACTGACGAATTTGCAGCCTGAAATACTTTTGTTTTGAAATCTTCCCATAGATTGTTTGGGTCAAGATTAATACTTTCTATAGCGTCATGGAATCTTTGCAAGTTGCTTGATAATTTAAAGTTTTTAGGTCAGTTTTTAGGTTTTATCGAAAAATCTATTTTGCCATGCAGTAGATGATGGTCAGTCCAGCTCTCTGCTCCTCTCATATCACATTTCCTAATCAAAATATAATCTATGAGATGCCAGTGCTTAGATCTGAAGTATTAACAGTAACTGCACGATAAAGTGTAGTATATTGCCACTTTAGTGTGGCTGACCCCTAGGGGTGGATGTTACTGTTGCTTTTAGCCCCAGGAGTTACTGTTAATACTTCATTTAGAGAATTAACATTACTTGTTTTCACCTTTTCGATATCAGTGAAGAATTTCACTGGAAAAGTAGATATAAGATTGCCAGGATTTTGTCTCTCTCACCAAGGTCAGTGGCTGTCGAACGCCGACGAAGGGAAATAACGCTGAAATCCGGATCCGTTCGTGCTAC
>NC_068981.1:111474827-111475847 GCF_001194135.2 Octopus bimaculoides
ATTTAAAATAAATATATTTTGGAAATGGCGATTTACGGTACAATACCTAGAAACCTGAAAATCAGACCACATGGGTTTGTTTACATCAATTCGGCAGTTTCCATAAAAAGTGTTGGGTTAGGGAAGTGGGAAAGAACGCGAAAGAGATAGAGAGAGCACGATGTCCCTCTCTATCTCTCTCTCTCCCTTACACACATGCCAATTATCTCTTACCTTCTCGCTCTCCCTCCCTTGCACACATGCCAGTTATCTCTCACCTTCTCTCTCTCTCTCTCCCCCTCCCTTACACACATGCCAGTTATCTCTCTTTCTTTCTTTCTCTCTCTCCCTGTCTCACACACACAGCAAGATTACACACACACATAATGCTCTCTCACACTAACAAAAGAACTTCACATACACACCACACTCTCTGTCTTGCATACTCACTATAAAAAGATAGCGTCTATTTCTTTTTGGCAACATGTGTTTTGTGTGTAATGTTGCTGTGTGTGTGAGAGAAGGAGAGAGAGAAAGAAAGAAAGAAAGAAAGAAAGAAAGAAAGAAAGAAAGAAAGAAAGAGAGATAACTAGCATGTGTGTGTAAGGGAGAGAGAGAGATGGTATTTTTTTCTTTTTGCTTGTTGTTTGCTGCTTACCACACAACTGTTAAGAAATAGCACCCTCTCCTACTTTTTTTCTTTACTTTTTTTTGTTAGACGCTGGCAAACAATGTGTAACTCTCCTTCACCCTCCCTCTTACAAACATACAATTTCTCTCTCTCTCTCTCTCTCTCTCTCTCCTTCAGGCGCAAACTTCGAAATTGGTAAAAGTTATGGTTGAAAATCGATTTTTACAGGTATACGCGGGTGCCTCTAAGAGAAAAAGTTGACGAAATTGCACATAGGGTCATGACGAATCTCCTAAAATTGGAGCGACATGCGTGCTAATTTGTGGACGTGCATAAACTACATTCACGTACAAACACACACACACATCTCGGCTTTTATAGATATGGATATACATACATATACACATATA
>NC_068981.1:111476024-111478199 GCF_001194135.2 Octopus bimaculoides
ATATATACACATGTATATATACTTATATATACATATATATATACATATATATATATACACACATATATATATATACACATATATACATACACACACACACACATATATATGCACACACACACACACACACACATATAAAACTGAAAAGAAAAATTAAGAAAAAAATTTTTTTTTCAACCTACGGAACTTTGATACGGGAAAAGCCTAAAACCTTCAACACCAATAAATAATTATTGTCATGAAAAATCCTATTTTTCATGCTCCTCAGATCAGGTTGCTTTCATCAAATGTCCTCCTTCAAACGCTTCAAACACACATTTCCAGGGGTAACATTCATAGCAGGTCTTCCAGATTGCTCATTGTCTTCCAGGGACATTCTTCCACATTTGAAGCACCTGTGCTACACAACCCATTGCCTCATCACCATAGCAAACTTCTCAAGATTAATGCAAAATTTACCATTGGCTCTTTGTTCCCCTTCATGATAAAATCGCAGACTACAGCATATACATGTTCAGTATATATGTGTGTGATGGCAAATATACATGTACGCATATAGTGTTTGTATGTGTATATGTGTGTGTATGTGTGTATGAATAAGTGTGTATGTAAATGAATATGTATTTGTGCGAATATGTATTTGTATATTTAGCTCTGTGTGTGTGACAGTATATGAGAGTGTGTTTGTGTATATATGCCTGTATAAATATATATATATATCATCTTCATCATTTAACATCCATTGTCCATGCTGGCATGGGTTGGATGGTATGACCAAGGCTGGTAAGCTGGAAGGCTGCACCAGACGCCAGTCTGTTTTGGCGTGGTTCCTACAGCTGCATGTCCTTCAACATCAACCACTCTGAGAGTATAATTAGGTGCTTTTATGTGCCACCGGCGTGGGTGCCATTTGTGTGACACTGGTATCTGCCACAACTGTGGTTTTACTTGGTTTGAGGGTTCTTCTTCTCAAGCACAGCATAATGCCAAATGGACTCTGTCATTGCCTCTGTGAGGTCCAACGCTCAAAAGGTGTTTTTACACGCCACCGGCACAAATGCCATTTGCATGACACCGGTATCTGCCATGACTGCAATTTTACTTGGCTTGAGAGTTCTTCTCAAGCACAACATAATGCCAAAGGTCCCAGTTATTGCCTCTGTGAAACCTAACACACAAAAGGAGTTCAACCACTTTGCTTCCGTGAGGCTCATCCCAAGTCTTCCTTGATCTACCTCTAGCACAGGTTCCCTTCACAATTAGGGATAGCACTTCTTTACACAGCTGTCCTCGTCCATACGCATCACATGACCATACCAGCACATTTGTCTCTCTTGCACACCACATCTGATGCCTCTTTTGCCTAACTTTTCTCTCAAGATGCTTACACTCAGTCGAACATGCACACTGACATTGCACATCCAGCAAAGCATACTGGTTTCATTTCTTTCAGGCCTATGTATCTCCTTGGCTGTGACAGCCCAGGTTTCACTCCCATGTAGTATAGCTGTTCACACACAGGCATCATACAATCTGCCTTTTACTCTGAGAGAAAGTCCCTTTGTTGCCAGTGGAGACAGGAGCTTTCTAAACTTTGCCTAGCCTAATCTTATTCTGACAGCCATGCTCTCAAAGCATCCACCTCTGCTACTAACTTGATCACCTAAGTAATGGAAGTTATCTACTACCTCTAGCTTACTCCCATGGCAGTTGATGGAGACTATTTTCTGTACATTTTCAGTGTTCATTGTACCTGTGTATCTACCACACACAAAACTATGACCCTGGTTTTTGCTAGGTTAAATCTAAAGCGCATCCATTTTAGACCTTGCTTCCACGCTTGGAACTTCTTCTCTAGTCCTGGTAGTGATTCAGCTATAAGAACAAGGTCATCAGCTTAGAGGAGTTCCCAGAGGCAGCCTGTCTTAAATTCCTCCGTTATTGCCTGGAGGACTATGATGAACAGGAGAGGGCTTAGAACCAATCTTTGGTGACCCCCTACTTCTACCCTGAATTCTTTGCTGTACTCATTGCCAATCTTCACCTTACTGGTACAGCTCTCTTGTAAAGCTGTCACCAGTCACTTGTCTATCCCTAGTTTCCATACTGACCACCAGGTAAGGGATTGGGGGACCCTGTCATACACACGCATACATACATACATACATATATATA
>NC_068981.1:111479156-111480795 GCF_001194135.2 Octopus bimaculoides
TATATATATATATATATATACACACACACACACACACACACATATAAATGTATTACTGATATGGCACAGAAAGTGTGTCAATAGCCAGCTGGAGGAGGTGTCCTCCTGGGGCTACATTCTACAGTAGCATCCACCCTTAAGGGTTAGCCACATTTAAGTGGCAAATATACTTCACAATGTCATGCAGCTACTGCTTATACCTCACTCAGAGATTTATTATAATAACAACAACATCGAAAAATACCTTAGGAATGAGAACCCAGGTTCAAAATTTTCCTAAGACACCTGAAGAAGGCTGGAAGGTATATCAGCCAAAGCGTTGTGTTAACAACAAACAAGATCAGAACAAATATCCGTCGAATGTAAATAATGTAAATAATGAACATTGGTATTATTCTAAAGGAATAAAATGGTGTAAAACAATGTAGTCTTCTCATCAAGGAAAGAAAGAAACCAAACTCATCAATAAGACATTTTAACAGAATGTGATGGATGTGTATAATGATGAACAGCACGCTATTAAGTTTTTTTTCAAAAACCATTAGAAGATATGACATCAAAGGTAGTCTACAGAAAGAGAAGGTAAAGGAAAGAAATAAACAGAAAATTAATAAAGGGGAAATATAGAGCGATATGTGAATTGAAATAAAAGCTTAAAGGGATGGAAATAGATATAGCTAATGGAAGTGAAATGTAAGAAGAAAATCAATGTTCAAATTATATAGAATGGTAGATATCACTTATATGAACTAAAGGTATGTTTCTGCCAATGTTTACATCGATAAGCACACTCTATAATCATGTTTACAAGGGGTTTCCTAGAAAATAGAATATAAAGTAGTTCACTATTACAGAGTTGGCAGAATTCTTTGCCTTTATCATATGGGAATGAAATGGAGTGAATCAACCAATCTAAATCAAATTGTTTATTATAATCTTTTAGATACCAAATTAATTTACTAAGCCCTGTACTGTTGCATTTATTACTATCCCTAAATGTAGAGTAATGATTAGAAATTCTTTTAGATAACTGAGAAGAACTACCTATATAAAAAAAAGACATCGGTACTGGAAGTAATTTTACATTGGTATATAGAGTTTTTAGTCTTAGAATTACTAGACATAAACTTAATTCTATAGGAATTGACTTCAGAGAATATAACCTTGTTGTTAATATATCTAGGGGGATGGTTAGTATTAGCTAAATTAATGTTAGTATTAGTAATTGGACTCTTATTTAACAGACTAATATTATGTGGAGAGATAATTTGTGAAATATTTTTTGTGTTGGAAAAAACCAATCCTAACTGTGTATGAGTTGATAATCGAGTAATACCTAGAATTCTTTGGAAAATTCTTAATAATAGCTTCACAAAACTGGAAAGGAAGATTAGATTTAATTTGCCTCCCATAAAAAATAATCAACCAAATAGTTTTGCTAGTAGTTGCCTTATTTTTAGTGTAACTATCTTTAAAAGACATTGATTTACCTTTAGAATGAAAAAAGGGGTCTTAAATATGAACACTGACCTTTGAAATTTATTCTCTCTTTTTTGGTTTTATATTCCTGAGACTCATTTAGAGCACTAATTAGTTGTGCTGTATACGGGGATAATCATCCCATTTATTTCTTCATTAT
>NC_068981.1:111481534-111484190 GCF_001194135.2 Octopus bimaculoides
AACACACACCCACACACTCTCTCCCACTGGACAATGATGCCAACAACTTTCTTCCAAACAATGCCACCTGGTTTTGCCATTTTTAAAGGCCAAGAATAAACTTGTCATTGAAAGAACTGACCAGCTGTAAACACAATTTTCTTTCTTCTTTCACCTTTCCTTCTCTTTCCCATTGACAATCCTTTCAGATACACAGGCGCACACACACACACACACACGCGCACAGACACCAGCACAAAAACACTCACATACACACACATACACTCTCACTTTTCCCTCCATTCCTCACCCTTTTTTACTATCCTATATATCTCTCTCCACCCCTACACATTCAATAATACTATAAAAAGAGACAGATCCTCTGAAGTGAAATCATATTTAAAGAACCTACAAGCATAGGTGCAAGCGCTAATATTTATAAAACATGTGACATATTAATAAAAATCTGTAAATGTTCCATCTAACAGATCATAAGTCGATCTGGTCATATGTCGGATTTATATTTTCAATACCATTTTCATTTATGCAATTGATGCTTGAAAGCGACTGAGTGGCAAGCAGTGGGTGCCTGGGTATGAGGAAGGCCTGTATTGCCAGATGCTGCCGTATTTATCAAACACACAGCTACTAATGACTGAATATCGATTTTTTAACTTAATTATTTATTTACTTTTTGTGGTCGTAAGTGCTGATAGTCATAAGTCACATAGGTTGTAAGTCGAGGAGAAAGTGTATACACACACACACGTGTGCGCGTATGTATGTATGTATGGGTGTATATTCATGTGTGTATTTCTGCATGTACATACTTTATGTATGGATATATATGTGTATGTTTGTGTATGTGAGCATATGAACTATGTCTATGTGCCTGTGTGTATATGTCTGCACAAATGTGTGTATAACTTTTTCTTTCTTTCATTAGGACTATCAGCGATGCTCCAGATTAATATCTAAATATAAACACTTCATCCAAATATATTCTCATATAATAAAAAATTTTCTGTCGGACGATTTCTCTAATAAGAAACTCCTTACAGGTCTATATAACATGAAAATCTTTGTGATTCCTATTAAAAAATGAAACATATGTAATGAAGAATAATTAATACCAAAATGTTTCCATTTTCCTATTTTGTTTATTCAACAACTCTGCAAATAATATTTCCATAATTCTCAATTTCGATGTGTGTTTTGATTTACATTCAAAGGGAATTATGGATACATATTTATTGTAATGGAATAAACGGATGTGTTTCAAGAGGAAACAGCTGGAATTTACCCTAACTACCTATGTGTGTATATATATATATATATATATAGATAGATAGATAGATAGATAGATAGATAGATAGATAGATAGACAGACTGACTGACTGACTGACTGACTGACTGACTGACAGACAGACAGACAGACAGACAGACAGACAGAACAGTACAAAAAGTCAAGTTCAAGGGCAGTGGTAACGGGGTAGGAAACGGGGCTGAGGGGAAGGTCATAGTGCTACTAAGAACAATGACACACACACAAACACAGATGCATGCACATATAAGGATACACATCATAGAAAAACAGAATGGCTTAAGCAGAGCAAGAGTACACACAAATACTGAAAGTGTTGCTGAGGAGTTCAGCCAATAACATAGAGGTTAAAGTATTATCAACGCGACACTTAGGTCACAGAGGCTAAACACATAGCAATAGACAGCCCAAACCTAAACAGAAAACATGAATGGAATAATAATACCCACCACCACCACACCACACCACACAACATGACAACTAAAGACTGAAGGGAGAAAAAAAATTCATAGAGACATTAAAAATACTGTATAAAGGGTACGGATACAAACAACATAGAAAGTGAACTCACAAACACACATACAGTAACTTCACTGATGGCTGCAACAATATCAACAACACGACTAACAACAACAGTAATGGCGTTAACAACAATGGCAACAATAACTACCACAATGGCAGCAGTGTGGGCAAACACACAAACAGTGAGTTACAAGAACAGTACAAAAAGTCAGATTCAAGGGCAGCGGCAGCGGCAATGGGGCTGGGGACAGGGGCTGAGGGGAGGGTCATAGAGCTACTAAGAACAATAACACACACACAAATGTATACACACACACACACAAACACAGATGCATGCACATATAAGGATACACATCATAGAAGAACAAAATGACTGAAGTAGAGCAAGAGCACACAAGAAGACAGAAAGTGTTGCTGAGGAGGTCACAGATGTGTGACAAAAGAGTTCCAGACAACAGACATGAGTTAGAATAAGAACAGTAATAAACAAGTGAAGAACGAATATATAGTGTGTTTGCTTATTTGGCAGCAAAAAAAAAAAATGACTATCCCAAAATACAACAATATATGTTGGCACTCCGCAGCTTACGACGTCGAGGGTTCCAGTTGATCCAATCAACGGAACAGCCTGCTCATGAAATTAACGTGCAAGTGGCTGAGCACTCCACAGACACGTGTACCCTTAATGCAGTTCTCGGGGATATTCAGCTTGACACAGTGTGACAAGGCTGACCCTTTGAATTACAGGCACAACAGAAACAGGAAGAGTGAGAGAAAGTTGTGGTGGAAGAGTACAGCAGGGTTCGCCACCATCCCCTGCCAGAGCCTCAT
>NC_068981.1:111484279-111491290 GCF_001194135.2 Octopus bimaculoides
TATATATATATATATATATATATATATATATATATATATATATCGAATAGATAGGGCTAATATATCCAGGTGGGGTATCATTTAACCACTCTCTTATGATCCAAGTTATGGCTAACTGCATCGAATGGTAAGGAACAACCTAGGACTATTGAAGGTAAACAATTCCAATGTATTTCATCTGATGAGTAAATATTGGGCTCACTTTGTTGGATTACAAACAGTTTAAAGACAACTCAATGAATGCTATAAACATTAATTAGGTGAATCTACACAATTTTTTATTATTACAGTCAATTATACAGCATACTTAATATAAATCTGTCTGACATATGTTTCTGCTGAATGGATATCTTACAATGTGTTTTCATTTTGCATCCAGTTTGTTCGTCAGGTTAAGAGTTAAGATGTTGCACACTGTTGTAGTTTGAAGTGGACTAAATGCATGTTGGTTAGGTGGTATTATATTTAATAGGGGGCAATAGCTTTTGAGTGCAATGGATGAGAAAGGAACATTTAGAAACCTGATACAGTTATAAAAACAGCTATCAGAATGACCCTATAGTTTGAAATTTGAATTAACGAATGCTAGATCCTAAACTCAGTTAGACAATATTTCATCTACTAGCCCTCAGTAAAGTAAAAAACAAAAAATTTCAAAGATATAGACTGTAACCTATATCACTCTAATTAAAAAAGAAATCCTCAAAAACTACAAAGTAACACATAAAAATAACTAAATTAAGTCAAACTTACAAGCTAGATTTGCTATGAGAAACTCTAGTCTATCCAAACAAGTAGACATATCAACAACGAGAAAATCTATAATTGAATTCAAGGAAAAATACTGGGTAAGAAAGGACAGGCTTGATATGTTCAAAATTACCATGGGGTCCAGTGATTCCACTCAGATAATGAACTTAGTAGATATCAATTAATATATACTATTTTGTACAAATAATGCATTTCCACTGATGGAGATGGAGCAGACTACACAGGAATGAAGCTCTATTTACATTATATAAATCCAATAACATGAACAAGGGAAAAGTTATTCAGATTTTTCAAGGGTCTAATCTATCTCCATTGAGGAAGAACACATTAAAGTTAACTTAGAAGTTAGCTTGGATATGAGTATGGGTGGATATCAACCGTGTCGCAAGCCCAATGATAACCTCAAGTATATTAATTTTACCTCCAATCACCCCAAAAATATCACTGAATCTATAGTCAAAATTATTTCAACCTGCATCTCTAGACTTTCAGTGAACAAGGAGACCTTTTGATAAAATGAAAAGTATTAGAATAATGCACTGGCAGAAGCAGGATACAGGGAAAGGTTCATGTACAGCCCTGAAAACAAAATGAATGAACATATAAAGGCAAATAGTACCCAGAACCTAGCAGTTACAGATATCAGGAATAGTGTAAATAACTGGGAAACCTCCATAGGTGAAATGTGAAATCTACCTACAACACCCAGAATAGCTATAGTGAAAATAATCACATATTGGACTGAGATAGAAACATAGACAATACTAATATACTCTTTACTCTTTTACTTGTTTCAGTCATTTGACTGTGGAGCACCGCCTTTAGTCGAGCAAATCGACCCCAGGACTTATTCTTTGGAAGCCTAGTACTTATTCTATCTATTTCTTTTGCCGAACCGCTAAGTTACGGGGACGTAAACACACCAGCATCGGTTGTCGAGCGATGTTGGGGGGACAAACACAGACACACAAACACATACATGTGGTTGGTAAGCAAGCTACTTACCACACAGCCACTCCTGCGCCTATATAGGCAAACATAATAAAGAAAGTGCAGCTAAATCCCCTAACAAAACTGGTAATTTAAGCAATGTTCTGACAGGAACAAAAAATACAAACAACCCCCTTAAGAAAAGGAATATACTGAGTGCTACTAGTATAAACAAGTATTATAACTGAACAAAACAGATTGTTTCTATAAAAATAGGCCAACTTCTCATAATAATAATGACCCCCACAAGAGAGTAAACATATCAAGGACTATATGGTGATAAAATGCAGTATTCAGTAAGCAAATAGATACTAACTTCCCAGCAAAATTTTTCACACTTTTAGATAGGCATTTTACTAAAATCAAATAAATGCAGTAGCATCTTCAACCAGCACATGATTAGTCACATTTTCAACTAGCAGAAATTTAGCCAAAATTATCACAGCACAGAATGTTAGGAAAATATCTGAACTCTATAACAATAAACACTGTAGTAAAATAGATAATAAATACAATAATTATAATCAAAACAACTCTACAGGTAAAGAGGATTTTCAACATAGCACTTGTTGACAATTGAAGGGAAACATATAAGATACAAGAGGTGAGCAGTGTAAGGGAGGCAACCAATATGATACTTAACTCAGGTGAACCAAATGTGATAAACTTTGGGCAGAATAACACACAAACTCAGAAGTATAGCTTAAATGTAAACACTAGTAGCTCTTTAGATAAAGATATGGAGGAGGTATCTAATCTTGATCCCATGTTCACAGGTTGAGCTAGTCTTTGTAGCTGTGGCAATAAAATGTGCCCTCTCAACACACAATGTTTAAAGAAAAATATAGTGCAGGAGTACATCAGGTGGAATTTCACATTTTTGTATTCGGGTGTGCTCAACTACTTTCAAGGCAAGATTAGCTAATCATCTAGTTTCCTTCAAGGATAGGGAGAAAATAAACAGCACAAGCTTGAGGATATAAACACTAACTTTGACACAGAATGGAAAATTACAGGTGGGGCAGAGCCTTACATAATCAGAGGTAAGAAATGCAATTTATGCTGGGAAGAAATATTCCATATTTTCATGTCTACCAGTTATTAAATAGTAAACTGAAATTAGCCTGAAAATGTGTGTACCTTTACTGAAAAACACTCAAATATTTCCCTCGGAAAGATTTTTAATTAAGTAAATACCACAGAGATTGAAGGCACCAGAGTTTACATAGTAAATATTAGTGCAATATCTAGTTTGCTTATATCCTAGTAGAAATTCTTTTCTATATAATTAGTATTCTTCCTATGTAAAACTTATCATATAGAATAATTTATTCTGTATCTCGGAGGATGTTGCCTACACGTAGATTTAAGGTTAATTTATATAATAAAAAATTTGAATTTCACTTTAGCTGAAAGTATTCTAACATATTGCTTAGAATAACTTGGCCTTAAACATAAATTCTGCATATCTCATATTTCTAAATTATATTTGACTGAATGATTTTTAATTGTATACATCTATCACTGAATTTTTTTCCTTTTTACTTTACTTAGGGCTAGTAGACAAAATATACTCTGATTGAGTTTAAACCTTAGGGTGATAATTGGGTTATCATCATAACCATTTTTATAGCTGCATCAGGTTTCTAAATGTTCCTTTCTCATTCTTTGCATTCAAAAGCTTTTATCCCCAACCAAATATAATGCTACCTAATCAACATACATTTAGTTTACTTCAGACGACAACAGTGTGCAACACCTTGAATAAAGCTGCATAGATGAACAAACTGGATGCAAATGAAACATTGCGAGATATCCATGCAGCAGAAACATATGCTGGACAGATTTAAATTAAATATGCTGTAATAATAAAAAGTTGTGTATTATTCTCCTTATTCATTGAATTGTCTTTTATTTATATATATTATAAACATTTGTTGTCTCATTCAATTATGTTACCGAAAACCCAAAGAATATATTCCCGCGTGATGTAGTTACTGCCTGTCCCCCCTCTCTCTCTTCGATTACTACCTGACCTTAACTCTATATAAACCAGTTCAATATCCGACTTTCTCCAAATCGACTTCGAATTTCTTCTGCTGACAGAATACGAAATCCAGAATATGAACAGCTAAGAATTTTCAACTTCCAACCTTTCATATTACTCCCATCTCAGCGCTGATCATAATCCCCACCCACCATCCGTTCTTTATTATCTATCTATTTCTTTTCCATGTAAACATCGCCCGTTCTCTGTTTTGTCTTAAATTCATGCATTCTTTTTATTCGCCACACTTCACTTATTTATTTTTTCTTTACTTTATTCTTATCCTCTGTCATCCTCGGTTGTCTCCCGCGAACACTCCTAGGGGCCTTATACCATCCCCTACCCTACCCTGGGTTTTATCGATCTTATAGTGCATAAAGATTATGTAGTGTATGCAGGTTGTAGGCATTGTTTTGTTTATGAATTCTGCCAAATGCAAGCTTTCTTTTCTGGTACACAACACTGCTTTCCCCCATCCCAGGGTCTCACAGGACCACACCTCCAGCACCCACACCTCCAACATCCACACCTCCAACACCCACACCTCCAACACCCACATCTCCAACACCCACGCCTCCAACACCCACGCCTCCAACAGCCACACCTCCAACACCCACACCTCCAACACCCACACCTCCAACACCCACACCGTCAGAATTGGCACTCTCAATGTCGGCACACTGAAAGGTAGGTCTGGTGAGATTGTTGAGATGCTTGAATGGAGACGTGTAGATTTGTGCTGCATCCAAGAAGTAAGGTGGAGAGGAGGTTCCGCTAGGTTCCTCACAGGCAAAGAACACAGGTACAAGATTTTCTGGGCAAGGAACACTGACGGGGTTGGGGGCGTAGGAATACTTCTAGCACAGAAATGGGTTGATAAGGTAATCGAAGTAGTTAGAGTATGTGACAGAGTACTTAAGATTAGACTAGTGCTTCACCATAGGTTAGCTACCATCATCTCGGCCTATGCCCCTCAACCGGGGCTACTGGATGGGCAGAAAGACCAATTCTACGACACTCTCTTGCAAACTACCTCAATGACGAATGACAGGGACCTTCTCTTTGTGGCTGGTGATATCAATAGTCATGTTGGACGACATGCAGGGGGCTTCCATGGCGTACATGGAGGCTATGGCTTCGGTTCCCACAACGAGGAGGGAACCAGACTGCTGAAGTTCTGTGATGCAAACGATCTTATGGTTTGCAAAACCAACTTCAGGAAACCTGCCTGTCACCTTGTCACCTACCGTTCTGGCAGACACACTAGCCAAATTGACTACATCCTCACCAGAAATAAGGAAAGAGGGCGGTTTATAAATACCAAAATATTCCCTGGCAAAGAATGTACCCCTCAACACAGATTGGTAGTTAACGACTTCGGGATCAAGGCAAAGTGGATGCCCAGAAGTAGACCAGCTTGGAGGAGAAGGGTTTGGAAGCTTAAAGATCCTGCAAATGGACAGAGATTTAGAGATATACTACTTGAAGCATTTGACGAAATAGAAGGGGATATAGCTTCACACAATGTGGAAGACAACTGGAGGTTTCTAGGGTACAACCTGCTGAGGGCCAATGACCAGATCTGCGGATGTGCTAAGTTCCCTCTTGACCCAAAGTAACGTGGTGGTGGAACAAGGAGGTAGACAGGGCTATTAGACAAAAGAAACAGGCTTGGAAGGAATGGAAGAATGGTGACAGCAGGGAATTGTATCAGACTGCCAGAAGGGAAGTTAGGAGAGAGGTTTATTTAGCCAGAGGGGAAGCAGAAAAGAAAAACTTTGCCAATGTTCTGCGCTGTGAGGACCAAAAACTTGAGGTATTTCGTGTTGCAAGACAGTGTGTGAGAGAGAATCGTGATGTCGTAGGTGAGAAATGTGTCCGCTTGGATGATGGCTCACTTGCACTAAACGGGGCTGCAAAGAGAGAGGTCTGGAGATGCCACTATGAAAGGCTGCTTAATAAAGAGAATGAATGGGAGGAAGAGAGTCTGCTGCATGTCGACCCAACAGAGGGACCAGCTATCCTAATTGACAGTACCTTGGTAGATAAAGCGATCAAGAGTATGAAGACAGGGAAAGCCCCCGGCCCATCAGGAATCACTGCAGAGATGTTCAAAATCTATGCTGATGTCCTTGCCCTAATTGCTGAGTCACTATCAGAACTAGAGGAGAAGTTTCAGGTGTGGAAGCAAGGACCAGAATCGAAGGGCCTTAGAGTCAACCTAGCTAAAACCAAAGTCCTAATAAGTAGGAAGGTAGACAAAACACAAACCCTTTCATGTAGATGGCTTGATCTGTAGAAAAGGCGTAGGTAGAAACTCCATAAGATGTACCCAGTGTGAGCTATGGACACATAGGAGGTGCAGCAATATCAAAGGATGGCTAACTAGCAAGATAGTCTTTGTATGTGGCAGATGATCAAGAGCAAAAAACACTGAAAATGTGCAGAGAACAACTTCTGTCACATTCCAGTGAGAAAAACTAGAAGTAGCTGATAGCTTCCGTTACCTAAGTGACCAAGTTTGTAGCGGGGGAGGGTGCACTGAAAGTGTAGCTGCTAGAATAAGAATAGCCTGGGCAAAGTTTAGAAAGCTCTTACCTCTGCTGGTGACAAAGGGCTTCTCACTCACAGTAAAAGACAGACTGTATGATGCATGTGTACGAACAGCCATGCTACATGGCAGTGAAACATGGCCCGTGACTGCTGAGGACATGCGTACACTTGCAAGAAATGAAACCAGTATGCTCCGATGGATGTGTAATGTAAGTGTGCATACTCGACAGAGTGTAAGTTACCTTGAGAGAAAAATTAGACCTAAGAAGCATCAGTTGTGGTGTGCAAGAGTGACGATTGCGCTGGTATAGACATGTGGCAAGAATGGATGAGGATACCTGTGTGAAAAAGTGCCACACCCTAGCAGTTGAGGGAACCTGTGGAAGAAGTAGACCCAGGAAGACCTGGGATGAGGTGGTGAAGCATGACCTTCGAACTTTAGGCCTGACTGAGGCAATGACCAGTGACCGGGACATTTGGAAATATGCAGTACATGAGAAGACCCGGCAAGGCAAGTGAGAGCATAATCTGTGATCTCTGCCAGAAGTGTAGCTAATCCGTATCTTTACTTCATTGGACACTAAAAACCCTGCTTGCGAAGACCTGTTGAGGCAAGTGAATTTGAAATTTGAAATCTGAAATCGAAATCG
>NC_068981.1:111492575-111502015 GCF_001194135.2 Octopus bimaculoides
TATATATATATATATATATGCATATACATATATGTTTGTGCATGTGTCTTTGTGTTTTTCCCCACCACTGCTTAACAACTGGTGTTGGTGTGTTTACGTCCCCATAACTTAGCAGTTCAGCAAAATAGACTGATAGAATAATCAACAGACTAGGTATCTGACTCAAAGGAAAAAATAAGCCCCAGCATGGCCACCATCTCATGACTGAAACAAGTAACAGATAAAAGCTAAATCATCTACTTTCTGTGCCCTCAGTTATTTCTCCTTTCCCACTCAGTTATATCTTAAGTGTGCTATACCTTCTTTAACATCTCTCATGTCTGCGAACACCCTCTCATAACTGCCACTGATGCCACCCCCATTGTCATCATTGCTCCACTCACCATAACCACCCATATGTACCTCTGACCTCCATTTCATCCACTGTATATTTTCTTCTCCCTACTCTCACACTACATATCATTTCCCTACTTTCTGATTTATCTACAGGTTAATGATATGGCAGCTCTCTTCCCTTCCTGTGCTGTCACTTGTTACCTCCTCCCTCCTGAATCACTTTCTCCATACTGCTATTTACCATCAACCACACCTCTAGCCTTGTTCATCATTCACTGATATCTCTACCTCTAACAATCTATCTCTCCTCTCACATTATCTATACTCTCCTTTCCCTTGATCCACAGTCCATATTACCTCTAATAACTTCTCGAATGTTGAAAGTATACTCAGGCAACATTGTTACTACCACCTTTATGTTCTTTCCAGCTACTACCACTCACCTTTACATAATGCAAGGTAGCCATGTATCTTATCTATAAAAGGCAGATTTTTCTCTCTCTCTGTGTGTGTGTGTGTGTGTGTGTGTGTGTGTGTGTGTGTGTGTGTGTGTGTGTGTGTGTGTGTGTGTATGTGTGTGTGTGTGTATGTTGAAAATTCATACATTTACACAATTCCAAATTTCTTGGATGAAAGAATCGCAATTAATATTCTAAATGCCATAACTTAGGTCACAGCGTCATTTTTTCAGTCAAAATAACTTCCAATTACGAATAAAATCCATAAAACTACACAAATTAACATTTTTCCCTCTAATAAAATCTAATTTCCTCTTTCTAATACTTTTACAAATCCTTTCAACTCCTACTTTCTCTTATGAACCTTTACGAACGATCCAACAACAAATACAAAAAGAAAGGAAGGAGAAACACTGACAGTAAAAGAAACAGACACAATACAAATCCTACGTCAATACACACATATACATACACATGCGTACTTCCCAACACAATTTCTCTGTACAAGTCACTTTTACATTGACAGTCAAACATTTCATTCAATACAAACTGTGTCCAACTTTACTTGATGAAATATTTGGATTTCATTTCCTTAACAATACAAACTGTGAGTTACCTCAAAATCTTTTTTAAAACACATTTACTTAATACCATGTAACTTTAACATTTGCAGTCAAACATTTATTCAATACAAACGGTGTCCACATTTACTGTCCATACAAACTGTGAGTTTCTTGAATTTCGTTTTAACTGCTACTTTCTATTATGAACCTTTACAAACGATCCAACAAAATATTCAACAAGAAAGGAAGCAGAAACACTAGGAAAACAGTCAAACTGTAAGTTTTTTCAAATTCTTTTTTAAAACACATTTAATCACATACATACAAACACCTGTCACTTTATTTATTTATTATTGGCTGTATCCTTTCAACTCCAACTTTCTCTTATGAACCTTTACAAACGATCCAACAACAAATACAAAAAGAAAGGAAGGAGAAACACTGACAGTAAAAGAAACAGACACAATACAAATCCTACGTAAACACACACATATACATACACATGCGTACTTTCCAACACAGTTTCTCTGTACAAGTCACTTTTACATTGACAGTCAAACATTTCATTCAATACAAACTGTGTCCAACTTTACTTGATGAAATATTTGGATTTCATTTCGTAAATACCATCTCTTAAGTCATACACTCAGTTTCTCTCTCAAAATAACTCCTAATTATGAATAAAATCCATAAAAATACATATATAACCATTTTCCCCTGTAACACAATGTCATTTCCTCTTTCTATAACAACTTTCACCCTTTATTTGGCACATGAAATGCCACCTATACACTTACATACAAATATACAGATACATGCAAATACCTGTCACTTATGTACCTATCGTTACCAATGACCTCATTATCATTGGCCCGAATTCTAACTTCACTTCTCATTCCTAACACCGTCCTTCACCAACATAACAACAACTACCTTTCACATTTCGGAGGTCCCAGTTCCCAGTGGGGCCATGCTTCGCAATGTCAATTAACAAAGCACAGGGACAAACACTGTCTGTCGTGGGAATACATTTAGGGGAGCCATGTTTCTCTCATGGTCAGCTTTACGTTGGCTGCTCGCGTGTGGGCAGCAAGAGTGATACTTTCGCGTTTGTTCCACAAGGAAAAACAAAAAAACATTGTGCATAAGGAGGTTTTATAGGATTACTTCGATTCCTAATTTTATTAATTTAAACAATTTTTAAAATTTCTTACTTTTTGTCAGTAATTTCTAAGTAGGTGTAGGTTCATATTCATTGCAGTGCACTTGACACTCCCAAATATCCGCCATAAAAACGCTGATTCTTGCTGCGTTACAAAACTTCATTACAAATCAGAACCTGCTCAAAAATCACCTGTTGTTACTCACCAACACCCATTGGGCAGGCATTAGTCAGGACGATGGACAGGTTAGTATTTCAATTCCATACGACTCTCAAAGAGTCAACAATGCTTTTATGACGAGATTTACATTTTTAGGCAGTTCTCTGCAATTACTTCACACTTCACGAACACCTGCACTCCACTCAGTTCTATTTCACTCACTTCGTCAGTACAGCAGCCTCATCTTCTACATCCGACGTACATGATACATCTCCCCCTTCCATCTCCTCTCTCACCATTACAGTTTACTACATCGGCAACATTATCGCAAGATACCATTTGAAAACCAAGCAACATATCATTTCATACAACAACAAATGTAATCATAACGACGATCAATGAAACAAATGCATTAAAATAATTACATGAAGAAGTAACTATCTCTACACAACATTACAATTTATATAAAATAACAAAACTTAAACAGTCGATAAAACTAAATACATACATCCTCTCTCTCACCATAATATTTTACACCATTACATTTTACATCAAATACAAACTATTCTAAAGCAACAGGTCATTTTACACAACATCTTGATGAGACACATATTCTGATTCATCTATTCAGCACCACTACAGTCTTGCCCATCTGACATATGATGAGTAGATGCTATATTTTCAAACTTACCCATATTTACTAACCCATGATTAATCCTCATCTTTCCTCCATAGGGCATCTATTCTGTTTTCACAGACCATGAAGTTTTGTAACAGCACGTCCACTACCGTTGATGGAAAAGGAAGATGCCGTATTCACTTGCGAACGTTTTACACACCCTTACATGACTACCTAAGACATTGTTACAATTGTGAGAACAATAAAACAGCCTTTTCAGGGCCACCTCAAATTCTATTGTTACCCACTTCTGAGAGTGTTGCAATGCTCTTGGCAGGGCTTTCTGTCCAGTTGCAAAAAGATTGGTTGGTCGTCAACTTATAGCCATCTTTGCCTCAATAATCATAATTGTGTAGAATCATTAACAGTACTTTAAAGCAATTAAGACCCAAGCAACGCTGGGCACTTCTGCTAGTCTCATCTATAGCAAAATACCTGTACTTGTCCTTCTATCATAACACTTGTGCTTGTCCTTTCAACACCTGGTATAAAGCCACCTCCCCTTTCTCCCCTCCCAAATATGCTCTCACTCAGTCAAGAGGACATTTTCTGTTTTTTTATCTTGCAAGTTACTTGATGACCTCACAAGTGTTGGTGACACAAAAAATAGCACCCAGTACACACTGCAAAGAAACTGATGTTAGAAAGGACCCCAAAATGTAGAAACCATGCCAAAGCTGACATTGGAGTTTGATTTCAATCCTGCAGTTTGCCAGATCCTGTCAAATCATCCAATTCATGCCAGCATGCAAAACTGATGTTAAATGATAATGGTGATGCAACATTTGTCATGGGGGTTATAGCAGTACAGTATGTTGGTGCAGCAACAGCAGCAGTAGTAGTAGTGGTGGTGGTGGTAGTGGTGGTGGTGGTAGTGGTGGTGGTGGTAGTGGTGGTGTTGGTATGTTCTTTAAATGGCAACATTAGCAATGAAAGTATTAATGGAATTGATCGCTAATGCAGTTGTAGTTAGTGGTGAGAAAAAGATGGGTTGCTTTAATGGTGAGTTCATTGTTTTCAACAGTAGCCATATAGTCTGAACTGTTGACCTGATTTAGTTTTGGTGTCAGAAAATAATCTAAGAAGTGAATTTGTCATCATATAGTTGCATAGAAATGTTTGTGTTGCATATACAAGCACATGTCTATATGTGTGCTGTATATATGGAATATATATAAACTGAAATCAATGTCTTGTTCCACTGAAATGTGCCTCATATTAAAACAAACAGAACAGTAGACAATGACCAATTCTGCTAGTTTCTACACCAGCTAAGACATGCTACCAAAAAGGGGTCTTCTGCTATAGTGCAGAGCTGAGTGAATTTGATAGTCAGATGCTAGAAAAAGCCCCTCTCTCTCTCTCTCTCTCTCTCTCTGTGCATGCGTGCGTGTGTGCAGGGGTATGCATATATCCCTTTGTCTTGACATCACACAATAGTTGTAAATGAGTTTCACCATCATACAAGCAGTGTTGTTCATTTCCAGTATTTGGTGAAAATATTTTATCATGGAGAAATATTATTTTGCTTGGAAACAAATGAGAGTTGGTGACAGGAAAGGCATCTGACCATGCAAAAATCAGCCTCAGTGAATTCCATCAGTTCCATGCAAGCATGGAAAAGTGGGCATTAAAATGACAATGATGATACATATAGACATGGTCATGTGATTAAGAAATTCATTCTACAGCCAATACAGAACAAATCCAATCCTAAAATCTTGGAACAAGTGTCTTCAGTTTCAACCTTAAGTTGACCAAAACCATTTGAATGAATGTGAGAGAAGTCTACCAGTACAATTGTCAATAGGATTTTACTGTATCTCTATGACCTGTAACCAGGTTGTAGAGATACAACAAAATTCTTTTGATACTTTATACAAAATAATACTATCACAAAATAATACTATCACAAAATAAAATAAGTAAATATGTGAATTTTAAATGGTTGTTACATTTCATCCACAATACAAGTGTTACATATTTAAACCTAATTCTGCATAATTTTGAAGTTGAAACACCTTTTTTTACAAAGAATACTATTATTCTCACTGATTATTCTAATATATTTTCCAAGTTTTACATATTAACAAACTTACCTTACGATTATTGTAGTGAACACAACCTAAATCTGAGGTATTTTTCAATTCACACATCAAACATTCTGGATTTTTCAAGCACATACTCTCAATGTCAACTCCTTCACAGTAGTCAATTTCTATTTCAGGCTGAAAAAAAGGGAGGAAACAATAAAAATATCACACAATATCAATGCATATGTTGATGAAAAGAAAGGCAATTACAATAATATAATGTTAATATTAAACATTTATAATTGAAATCAACACTAATGCTCTATAGGTTGAAAGAAGCTGGTTGAAGAGGTAAGAAAGATACTTAAATAGTATCTGTCAGTTCATTAAGGTTAGGTGAGTAACATGTCTACAAGATGCAAGGATTTCTTTTCAAAGTTCTAAATGCGAAAATATTCTCTGACAGCTGGGCAGAAACACAAAGCAAATCAATCTTGAAACATTGTTCTAGTGATGTGCTTTTTTTTTTTATTGAAACGCCATATAACAGAGAATTCTTTATTAGCTAATGGTGTCTCAGAATGGGTTTCTGAGCCAGTGGGTTCAGCTTTAGACCTCCATAAAGGTTACCACCAAGTAGGAGTATCGTAAAATCTTTGGCAGCCTTGAAACCTGGTGCAGGTTTTTCTTCTTAAGAAAATGTGAGTCAATTTCAGCATTCATTTCCAAAACAAGCCTGTCTCATCTACATTAAAATTTAGCTATAGTGTGTATCCTCCTTTGTCAACATTTTTCAGTAAAGTTGGAAAAGCAGCTGCAGCTGCTGTGCTGCTTTATCTGTGCTTGCAGGCTCTTCTGCTATCCTATATCTGTTGCAAATCTCAATGATTCTAGAAACACTCAAGCCAACCACAACTTGTTGCCACAAAATTTTCTTAGTATCAGGACCCTATATTTTCGTTAGGTTATCAAATATACTTGAAATTTACATTTGTATGACTTGTAGCAGACATGGTGAGTTACTCTGACATACATCCTCTATCCAATGATAGTGAATATATATTTCCTATATTTTCCATTATGCTAATTCTATTTCTAGTTAATTTTTTAACAGCTAAAGATGTTACACTGAAAAACAAGCTTTAACTTTCAGCATTAGGGTGAACTGTTTGCACAGTTGTTGGTTGAAGACTGAAAGCTTGCTGTCCATCACCAAATCTCTGTAAGAATTCTAATTTACTTTTTAACATTAACCTTTTTCTAGTTTTTTTCATTTTTTTTTATACTCACACATAGCAACAGAGAACAGTCTATGTTTAACCATCATTATAACTTTGATAAATGAAGGAATAAATAATTGAAAAGCAAAAATTGTGAGGAATATTTTCTACCACCACGCATTTCAAAATCAAACAATAACTAAAACTAGCTAGTTATGAATGTGACACATTTTGTAACAGTTCACTGCTCAGCCACTTTGTATTAATTTGTACACTTGACCCTCTCCATATTTATATATTTATTTGTTCCAACTTATAATTTTCATATAATATCAAAGGCAAATTCTGCCATAATACCATAATACACCTAAGAAAGATCAAATAGACCTGAATGTAGAAGTGTATTAAATACAATATCATGCTTTAGGTTTCATGATTTATCTTATATTAAAAGTATGCCATGCCTTAGAAAAGATAAATCTCTATCACATAGAGAGTAAATGTATACAGATGGGCACTTAGACAACTTTTATTATAAAAATGAGTGTCTATTGTTACCCATCTATGTTTATTTACTTATTTATATATTACTCATCTGAAAATGCAAGTTTTGAGAGGCTTTGAGGATTTTTATTTTGGTTTTATACTATTTCACATCAACATCACAAAAAAATGACATTAAGTGAGGACTGCCTTTATAGAAGGCAGTGTTCTTTGAAGTGCAACTACAAAGTACTGCAGCCTCAAGAAACCAAGTCCCACAAACTACTCCCAAAACCATTTGGGGTTTTTGTGGGTTGAGGCTTTGGGATAGTTGAGGGGTCCAAATAACTAGAAGTATGGTTTTGAACACTCATTTAGTTGTTTTGAATAGATCAGAAATGACGTTCCTTTGCTGCATACAGTAATCAGTACAGAAGCAATGAAGCACTGACCAATTAGGTAGTACAAAAGTTCATAGGAAGGAATCTTACAGTGTAGCAGAAAATGTGAAGTGGGCTTTATTGGTCAGATAATCCAATGAAAATACTGTGAAGGTAAAGTAAAGATTGTGAATGGTTGTATCAGTAAGATTTAAGGGTACGTAAGAAGATTATTCTCAGATAAATTACAGTAGCAAATGATCTGACCTCTTCACCAAAAGTGTCAATGTGAAAGGATTGTATAAGCCAAATAAATCAGGATAAACCCTACTAACTGTCATAACAGTTGAGAGTTAGCAGTGTTTGAATAGTGATGCACTAGATTAGCTTAGGAATATGAGTAATTTGATGTTAATACCTAGCTTGTTAGTAGATTCTTTGTGGTGCAGATACTAATTTTAGAAAAGAAATTGAATAGAAAGAGCAGATGTGGGTTAGAGATAATAGAAAAGATTTATATCACAGAGAGATATAGTAGGTAAAGCTTGTGTTAAAAAGCACTGGTAAAAGGAAAGGGTAAAATAAGGATCATGAATTGACTACTACCACTATTCCTATAAGCAGCTAAACTGGAAATCAATGGTCTCAAATGGATTTCTCAAAATCCAGTCATGAAGGAGAGAGAACAGTGTATGCGTATAGAGAACCAGCTCAAGCTCTGACAACCATCAGCTTTACTGAAGGAGTGCAAATGTGTGGTAGTGCAACAGAAATGTTTAGATAATGTTAAACTCAATACCTGGTTGTATGCAGGCAACAGAGTGAATTTTGTTAAATACATCCAAGAGCAAGGAGGTGGTGTTACACTGCCATCCAAAATGAGGTATAATATGTAAGAGAGGCTGAAGAACTTGAATTAAAGCAGCGTTTCAACAATCTATGTTGCGTTTAACAAGTGTAGCACAATTAGTAGACAAGTCTACTCTTGTTAGAGCCATAAAGTATTTTAAGGATAAACAATTCTCACCACCAATTCTAAGATCAGACATAAGATGAATAACATTTAGCTGCTTGTAAGATAATACTTAGATGAGGGGATGAGGAAATGATATGGTGAAACAGATACTATTTCTCCAGCATCAGGAAATACTTATATTACCAGACTTATAAAATTAAAACCATATCTAAAAGTAAAATGAACAAATACAATACTTGAAAGACCTACTTTTACAACAAACATACACACAGACACTTATTAAAAAAACACACCACACTGCAAACACATGCACACACATACTGGAAATCACATAAACACTCGTGCATTCACACACATAGGATCTTTTCAATCTCAGTCGCAGATTTTTTTAATTAATTTTTTAAAACTAAACCGTTTGAAATTTCTAATACTGGTTGAATGTGTCACATAGAACATGGTTTACTTTTAACATTTTTGACAAAATTTTGTATTTTAGAAGTTATTTCATGTTAAAGTTGTCGTATTTGGATAATTTTAACCAATGTGTATTCAGCTCAAGAAAGTTACTGCTGTTTGTGAAAGTAATGGAAGAGCAACAACATCCGGGTCATCAGGTCATCTATTTCAGACACTGCATACATATATGTAAATACACAGACACATATATATACACATACACACACCAATACATACACACACATACAACTTTTAGAACGCTGAGGAAAGGAAAGGGAGGTGGGTGTGAGGAATACATAGCTTTAAGGAGGGATGGGGATTGTGAAGTTGATGACAGTTGTTCAAGCTGTCTATCACACACACACACACACATATTGATATGTAAAGCTGATAAAACCACAAATTGAAGCAAGGAAAAGGAGAGGGTTTAATAAATTAATATGCAATGGTAGGGGGGTTGGTAAGTTTATATAAGCTGTTGTCCAGATCATCGACACACCACCACTCTCTCTCTCTCTCTCTCTCTCTCTATAT
>NC_068981.1:111502682-111509981 GCF_001194135.2 Octopus bimaculoides
TATATATATATATATATGTACGTATGTATGTGTGTGTATAAGTTTGTGTGTCTGTGTTTGTCCCCCAACATCACTTAACAACCGATGCTGGTGTGTTTTCATCCCTGTAACTTAGCGGTTCGGCAAAAGAGACCGATAGAATAAGTACTAGGCTTCCAAAGAATAAGTCCTGCGGTCGATTTGCTCGACTAAAGGCAGTGCTCTAGCATGGCCACTGTCAAATGACTGAAACAAGTAAAAGAGTAAAGAGCATACACTCACTCACAGAACCAACTCAATCACACGAACACATACACTAGACTATATATTTGTACATGCACATGCACCTATGTATGTGCATGCACAGATGCTCACATACACATCTACCCTATTCTTTCCTCCCCCTCTCCACATAACATCCTACACTCATAAATCTTTACTTGATGACAAGTAAATCCCAGCAGATCTGAGACAGAACTGACCTTGAACAAAAGGCTGAAACCTTAAAGAATTCATGAATGGCTAATGCACATATACCCACAAGCAAATATATAAGCAGTTATGCAGGTGTACACGCACAACCACACATACATATATGCACATGCACACAGACACAAACTCTTTGCTTGCTTTCACCTTCACCCTTACCTCATCTATAAACACACATCTATATACACACATACAAACATACATACACACAAGCATAAGACCAATTCTCGGACAAACTCAGAGCAGACCTTAGAGAGAGAGAAAGTCACTGAAAAGGTCATGAACAGCAACAAACGAAATTTGACTAACAAACAACCAGTTGATTGATTAGCCAGTTGGTTAGATATTTAACCAATTGACTAACAATAAAGTAGTAATATTAAACTAGTATGCGTCTTATTATTATCAGTATAATAACCCTCCCAAGATACAAGGTTTCAAAAGCATATTTCTAATAAAAGCATTTACTACTTACATGTGAACTAGCTATTAATGAGGGTACTTTGTAAGCAACCAGATCACCAAGAACACGGCCCGCATATCCTCCTGCTATTAATAAGATATTGCCATATGCAACTGCTGCTGAATGACCAAAGCGTCCTACCTTTGGCATGTTAGATGTCCTAAATTCCTCCACTGAATTTTAGAAAATACAGAAAATATTTTATAAAATACAAATGCAAAATAATAATAATATTGATGATTTGTTACATAAATATAAGTTCCCATTATGTTTAAGAGAGAAGAAAGAAAATTTGCAATACCAATATCTTTTCTAGAGATATTTCTAATGTAAGATAAGCATTTACATTTCATGTAAGCACTTAACTTAGATTGGAAATGTAATGAATGAAAATTGGAACACTTAGTTTGTTAAGAAATCACTTATTTTTAGTGTTATTTGATTAGTGCTGAAAAAAAAAAGCATCATGAAAATCACATTATTTTATAAAATTATTAGTATTTGTTTACATGAATCTTAATTTTAAATTATACAGGAAATATGAAACAGATTTCGAACAAACTGTACAGTAGCGCTAACACAAAAATATAACAACCATATAACACAAGCTATCAACATGACTTCAAACTTCACTTTGTGTTATTCCCAATTGAAATACCTATTACCTACTGTTCAGTTATGTAAGTCAGTTCGATATGGTAATGATATAATCTGATGGTACTACAATTCATAATATGCAAAATGTTATGAGCATTTATAATAGACTGTAACAAATTGCAAAGCAATTATTTACTTACTTATTATTTCACTAATTTGTGTGTATATATTTTTCTGAATATAAATTCTATCCAGCTTAGCATTTCATTGCATTATGACATCTTTTAAATGCATTTTCTATTTCACTTTGATTCTATTATGATGGAATTGTCTTTTTTTCAACGGACAATCTTGGATAAAATTTATTGCCAAGCTGATACAACAAAGAAATTTAAAATGCTTTAATTCTGAATGATACTATTCACAGAATGATACTATTCACAGAATGATACTATTCACAGAATGATACTATTCACAGAATGATACTATTCACAGAATGATACTATTCACAGAATGATACTATTCACAGAAATTCTGAATGATACTATTAATTGTTGCTTGAAAAGCAAACTTATTTATAACATATTCAGAAGGCTGCTTCTTACAAAAAAAAATTATAAAAATTTTAAAGATCCCAAAGAAAAAAAACTACATACATATAAAGTCTAAAATCTATAGTAAAAAAAGGCACTGTGAATGCCATTAACAAATGGTTTTCTGATATTCTACAAGCTAATATGACTGTGAAGTTAAGAAATTCACTTCACAAATATGCAGTTTTTGGTGCACTTCCAAATGCATAGAACTTTGGGAAAGTGTCTTCTTCAAAAGACTTCAATCAAACTAAAGTCTTGTGAGTGAAATTTGTAGACAGAAACTTAGCCTATGGTTGCCTGTAGCAGGGTTCACTCTGTTGCAAGGATTTAGGTCAGATCTCTGGACTGACAATAACTTCTTTTCCCACCTATTTCAAAGGCTATGAAAGGGCCTGCTCAAAAGATTAATTTAAATACTGACCAACAAGATGACAATGTATATCTAACCAAGTGTTTTTTCCTTGGTAAAAACACTTGACACTTGAATATCTAGTTCACAACAGTTGTAAATAGAAACCAATATGAAGCACAACTCTCAACTATAAACAACAGTAACACTGTATAATTTGGAATGTTTCCTTAGATTGCAGAGCTGAGCTCAAATCTTATTCATGATTTGTAATAATTGAATAATTACCTGAAATACTATTATATTAAAGACAAATCAAAAGACAACATCCTAAAGACTTCCTGGTAATGAAATTTAAAGACACAATCGGTGCCATGACTGTAAACTAAAAACTGGTTTAAAATCAATCAAATATATTACTTTAAAAAAAAGTTGGATTTGATAATAAAATTTTGTGCAGTCTAAATTAAGAAGTTGTTGTACAACTCTGTATGGAAATAGAAAACCGTAGCTGAACTTGTCTGATGAAAGATAGTACAGAATCTCATATGAGAATACAAGAAATTTGGTTTCATAATCTATTGTAAAACTGAGGGAAAAGTATCACCTTTCTTTTATATGCAACTAAACATGCACCATTATATCAACTCAGTCATTATTCTCAGTTAAAATATATGTATTCTATTTACTTCTTTATGGTTTTATTCTGAAATTAGAAGTTAGCAATATATTGCTATACATTCAAACAGTACAGTAAAATTTTACCAAAACATAACTTGCACAGTTACTTACTTTTTGACATTATTCGTTCTTCAAGAGCTCCATGACTAACCCAAGTATGGCATCCAATATTGTATAAATATAATTCACCATCATAGCAGATCTTCCAATCATTATGTACATGTGAGTTTCCTCCAAAGATTACAAGATAGTTACCCATTAACACAGCAGAGTGATGTGCAATTACTCTAGGCCGATGTTTGCTTTGGGTGTAAGGATGAGCCATTTTTGACCAGTATCTTTCCTTTAAATGAAAAGCATGAAGGCTATTTGTACGTTGACTAGCAGAAGCACTTTCCATCCAGAAACCTCCAAAAACTAAAAGAGAGTTTGATTCTTGGTGAAAGACAGTAGTATGGCCAGCAAGACGTCTCATAAATGTTCTTCCACCTCTGATTTTAACATGTTCCCAAACTCCCGAGGTTAAATTTACCCGATACATATCTGAAGAAAATGATCCATTCATAAGAAGTCCTCCAAACAAATACAACCAGTTATTCACTCTTGTTAAGGTATGACTTGTCAAACTAGGTGGAGTATGGCGATTTTTTTCAGATATAAGATACCAATGACCTAAAGTAGTGTTGAACACCCAGAGTTCATCAGAGTATACTCTAGTTGCTATGATTCCACCATAAATATATAAACAATCTTCAAATTCAGCACCAGCATGTCCATAACGAGGTACAGGCCATGGAGAGGTTTTTGAGACATTTTCCCACTGATTGGTGTTAAAGCTGTAATATAATAAATCATTAACTATCTTATTTAATGTAAAACCACCAAATATCCATAAACTATTTGACTTTGGTACAAAAATACCAATATGGCCAGTCCTAGGTGTGAAAATATTACTTGACTTTGACAAAATATACCACTGCCCTTGCCCACTGTCATTCTTTAGCAACAGATCACAGTTTGCACCAACATAACCATCATCACAGATACAACGTTCTTTGTTGGTATCACATTTTCCATGACCATGACATAAATCAGTACTACATGAGCGCTTCTCACAGCCTTTTCCTGTAAACCAGAAATGACAAACACATGTATGATTTCGGCAGTCTCCTTGCTTACTGCAATTATATGGACAATCTGTTATAGTGTATGTTGCATTGAATCCCTCTAAGGCATGGTTGTTATCACTGTACAAATGTATCAACATCTGAAATAGAATACAGAATTAAAACATAATTTTTTAACTGATATATATGAATAAAACTTGAAACTGGAAAATAAGAAATTCTACAATAACATCTGTGCAACTGTTAAATATGAAGGTTATTTTATTATTATATTGAAGGACATAGAGAAGTTTATGTTATCGAATTCAGAAAAGCTAACGGGGTAGGTAGAGCTATAAGGTTCGACATGGAATTTACAGGTGATTACACATACTGTTGGAACATATAGAAGCATATATTGTACTGTGGAATTTAGAAAGATACAGAGTACAGACAGTAAGAAAATTATCAAAAGATGTACAGTATTCTAGATGAGAAGAATCTCAAAACAATCAGTACTGATATATTTCTTGATTCTGGAAGATAAAACAATTTTTATAATGCTAAGAATATAATATTGAAAATCCAAATATGTAACAAATGGAATTGTTAACAAGAAGTATTGTGGTTTTTCTTCCTTTAAATTTTAGGTTTGTTAAATATTAGAAGATTGACAATTAACAAATGGAGGATTCTGTGAAAAATATCATGAATGAGACTGATGGTTCACAATTATTAAGGGATGTATATCAAATTTTGTGTTTGTTCTCTAGCTATTTTACAGATACTCAAACACATAACATCCAAAAAAATGATTGTCATCTTCTTCAAATTTTCCTAGCTATCAGATACCATTTAATTTCTAACATATGTAAGGCCTCTAACTGTACAAACAGTTCCTCCAGAATTAGAGGCTACTGTATGGAGTAGCCTCAAATTCTTCTATACAGTACAAGTTCTCTTGTACTGTATGGAGTACAATTGCAACCCCAGATATGTTTCAAGGATGACTGCAAGAGAGATATGAAGTCTCTTGATAAAAGTGTTGAAAGGTAGGAGGATACTGCTAGAGATCACTCCCACTAGAGACTGGAACAAGTCAAGAGTTTGCAAAAATAAGGAGCAGTTAAGCCTTACTGATAGAGTAAAGCAAAATCAACAGAAAAACAGCACCAAGAACAAACAGGCAGTTAATGCCTTCAAATGCCAGGACTGTTGCTCATATGTGTGCCTCCTTCATCATAGCAAACACTACTCTGCCAGCAACACCAAAGTAAGGCTTTCTAGGTTTATATCCATTGTCTGATGAGAGTAATGGACACCTCCCTAGGGAGCAAACATAATTTATATAAAAATATAAACTGTAATATATTTCTAAGGATAAGGAATTAATTAAAATTTTCAAATCATAGATGCCTTCATTTTCCAACTATACATATAAACTTTTTTAAAAATGCCTGTTTGACTGACTGGAACAGTGATCTCTGAATAAGCACTACAATCAAACCAATAAATCTGCAAAAGGGCCGTTTCTATGAGATCCTCTTGCTGACTACCCTGGTAAAAAATGACAATTACATCACAGATGTGTTGTTCTCTCTGCCTTTTCTATCACCACATTGGCCTATGCAAGTAGGAGCTGCCTGGTCTCATCCCACCCTCATTCAAGTACTCCAGACTCATTTCTCCTCCTCTTCCACCCACACATTTACGTGTATGTGTGGCAAGATGAGGAGAAATGAGTTTGGTGTACCTGAGTGGGTATTCCCTGTTCTTCCTTTATAGGACATCAGATTTCTGGAATTCCTTCCTTGTAGCTTTTTTCTGCAACCATCAATTACCAACAGAAGTTAAAAGTGAAACATCAACCACATCAATTTCCCTAGACTCAGAGGGCCAGCAAAGGCCTCTCTCTAAACCAAAGTAATATTTTTTTAAAAACATATTTTCATTATCAAATACAAATTTATTATATATTTGTTGGACATTTTGTGCAATGAATACAAATTAAATCTTTACTTGAATTTTTCCAGTTTTCAAGTAAATTTCCTGAACTTTGAAAATATTAGTGAGTGTTTCTAATCTATCCATTTTAATCCATAACAAATCTTTCCACTTCTGACAATGTGTTATATTGGGTTGTCAGATAAATTCATTCATTTCTTGATATTTGCATGAACACAAAAAATACTTTTATTGTAACATTTTATGTTTCTTTTTTGTAGTTCAATTGTTCCTCTACATCTTTCATTTATTGCTTTTGAAATTTGAATAAATTTGAAATTTGAAAACAAAATGAGCATTTTTGACATTTGTTTCTCTTCACTTTTAATCAAGATACCAAAACTGCTCAAGACAGGATTCTTTCAGCTTCCATAGCTTCCTTGTGTCTCTTGGTCCATCAACCACTTACTCTGAAATCACTAATCATTAATCTATATTCAATAGTACATTTATCCCCACCAAAGACTTGCATTCATTTCTGTGAGTCTATCATGTTTTCTGGTGAATATGAAGTCAGTCTCACTTGTGTTTGCTTTTTGGAAAGTAATCAGGTAGCCAGTTAGCTCCCTTAACCCTTTCGTTACTATATTTCTGACCAAAATACACCCCTCATGAGTTTCAATTAAATTCTAAAATAATCATGAATTTCTAGTCTCATTAAACACCTGTAACTTATTTATTTATCAACATATTAATGTGATATTTGGAACATAATTAAAGAAAGGGTTCTTAATCAATTCTATTGCATAATTTTTGTCTCTGGGGTACTGCTAGTGTCTCTCACATGTAAATATTGGTTCAGCTTCACAAATCATACTCGTTTATAATACTGGAAATATATTCATCACCAAAAGGTTCCTGATCGCTCCAGTAATTTGTTATTCTGGCTAACTGTCTAATACCCATAATAATATTTATGGCAAAAAATGCCCGTATTTCATCTACAGTTGCAGGAAACCACAAGCTATCTTTTTTTTTCCGGTTTGTTTACATTCTGCGTAACGGTTTATTTCCGCAGTAATCATTTCAAACAAG
>NC_068981.1:111509991-111512955 GCF_001194135.2 Octopus bimaculoides
GAAAAAGAAGTCTAAAGGTTTCGCTTCCTGAGAAAGACTATGGGTAGACCCTGTTTCCTCAGAAAAATTGTTAATAAAAATATTTTTAAAATCTTTTTCTGGTGTAAAATCATCCTTGCTGTCGCCGTTGCTGCTTTCAGAATCGCTGCTTTCAGTTTCGGATACAGAAATATCCGATTCATTATCGTTCACTAAGTGCTTTTGTAGCTCATTCATTCTTTTCTTCGATATCTCCATACCTTCTGTTGAAAAACCTTCAAATTCGGAATCACTGCTTGATAGCATGAAACTTCTCTCCATCTTCAAAGTGGAAAAAAATCGACGCCGCAAAAAATGTGGAAAAAAATCTTCCAAAATTCACTGAGTTCAAATATCACGCCAAACAATGTCGGAGACAATAACTCAACTGTTTGCAAAGTGAAATCAGGTGTTTTAATGAATGTACTAACGAGATTTGGGTTCAAATATACATTTAAATAACAATGGGTACGCTCAGCCGTCTATGGTCAGGTTAGTCTTATGAACCAAAAGATTTTTCGGACGGCTACGGCCGGGTTAGTAACGAAAGGGTTAAGGTAATATTGCAAATAGGTTATTTGCATCAGAGAACATCAAGAACTATGATCCTTCTTCATTTTTCATACCATATCCATAGCCACCATGTGTACTGAAGAGGTTACTCTTGTATTAGATAACATGTCCATAAAAGTTGCCAATCATGATAATCAGCTGTCATTTGTTATAAACAACAAGAGGGCCTCATAAAATTGGTCTTTCTGTCCATCTATCAGTGATGACTGTGAAGCTTATGTAGATATATGTCATACACATATTATCCATGACCAGCCTGAGCTTAAGTGTTCTATTGCACTCTTTTTATATCCTGGAGTTGGATAAATAATTTAACAAAACAGGGGGAAAAAAGTATTCACATGATGCACTACGAGTACTGTTACACGAGGTTAAATGCTCTATGCCAACAGCTCATAGTGAACTGCCTACCAATCAATTGCTCACCATGAGCTGCTGACTGTTCTTTATTTTATAGCAATGTGTCAATCCACTTTTAGTCAGTTGAGGGGTGGTCGGAATACTTCCACAACATCTCCCCTCTTTAGAATCATTCTCCTCTTTTGAGAATTAAACTCTGCTCAGAGTTTTAATATCTCTTACGCTTAGGGTTTAAATCCAGCATTTCCATTGTTTTCCATTTTCTGGTGCTAAGATGTATAGTTTCAAATTGTTTGAGTGTTGGTACCTCAAATGTGTCATACAATGCTTCCATGGGGATTTCATTTCCTGTGACTGGTTAATATGTCTTTTATGTTTGACATTTTTTTCCTTTTACCAGGAAGAACATTCTTCCAATTTGTTTAATGATTACACCATCCTCCCAGTTTTCTTTACCATATCTATAGGTTTTAAAAAAACTTTGTCACCTAACTTGAAGAATTTTGAAGTATATTTGTTGTTCACCTTTTTTTCTATTTTCACTCAGTATCAGCTTGTCAAAGACAGAGCTAATCTTTTTAGTTAACATCAATTTTGCGGGTGACATTCCAGATGAGATATTTGGATCAGTATACTCTAAAAAATTGCTGAAGTGTGAAGTCATTCATTACTTCATTGTTCAACTTTATCAATGCCCTCTTGAAAGTGTCAACAAAATACACCATTGTCTATTTGATTAAAGATAATACGGCAGAATGGTGACATATTCGATAACAAACATTTTACAAAATTTTCTGAATTCATCTGAAGTAAAATGAGTTCCATTATCAGACACAATGGTATCAGGAATACCATATCTGGCAAACAATTCCTGAAAAAACTTACTGCAACTGCAGACGTCAGCTTTTTACACTTATGCACTTTAGGCCACTTTGAAAAACTACCACAGCAAGGTAGTATGAACCCTTAAGTGAACCTGCAAAATCAACATGCAGTCTCAACCATGGAATATCTGTTTTTGGCCATAGTTGCCATTTAGTGGTAGGTACTTTTGCAGCTAGAGTAACGCCCTTTGCATGCTTTCACTAATTCTTCAATGTCACGGTCCATTCTTGGCCAATACACATTAATCATTTCATTCTCAAAATCCCTGGGTGACCAATGTCAAATTTCTTTAGTAATCGTTTCTGTAGTGTGGCTGACACTACAACTCATTGTGCGTACATCAATATATTGTCACACATTGAGAACTGGTTCACATTTGTGTTGCACATATTTTTATCTCTTTTAGTCTTTAGCATTTCTTTCATTTTTTTATGAATTGATCGTTTTTTGCTTTTAATTTTATGGCTTGTAATGTGACTGGAAGTTCATGAATGACATTACACAAAACATTTTTAATTTCATTTCCTGCTTGCAACACAGCAATCACAGTATTTTCAAATGGATCAGCATTTTTAAAATTAGTCTTGATACACAATCAGTGTGTCCTAATAGCTTAGATGGTATATACTCCATCTTAAAATCATAGTTTAATAATATAGTACCCCAGTGTTGCAACCTATTAGCAGTAAGGGTAGAGATTCCTTTTTTTTTTTAAAACCATATATAGATAACTAGCAGAGACACCCGGCCTTGCTCGGGATTAAAATGGCATAGATTTTTATTGCTTTACTTGTTTCAGTCATGTGACTGCGGCCATGGTGGAGCACCGTCGTTGGTGGAAGAAATCAACCATAGGATTTATTCTTTGTAAGCCTAGTACTCATTCTGTCAGTGTCTTTTACCAAACCGCTAAGTTACAGGAATGTAAACACAGCAACATCAGTTGTCAGTACGCCATAAACTTAAAGCTTATATAAAAAAATACCATTAGTATTATTATTTACATGATTGTAAAATACAGCGTCGTATAACAAAACCATTTGCACCGAAAGCATATATGTATATGTGTGTATATATATATATATATATATATATATATATATATATGCGAGTAAAAATAAATACAAA
>NC_068981.1:111517813-111527270 GCF_001194135.2 Octopus bimaculoides
TTTTTAATACAGAAATTCACATCTTAGGAAGCAAAAAAAATAATAATAAATGGCCGATTCTGGGCATTTTCGACCATGAGGAATCCATTGGTGCGACTCCCAGATTGCTATCTTGTAAGTATGGATTTCTATAGATGCAACACACACACACACACACACACACACTCACAAACTCAGCTTTACAATATGTACTGATAACGGACGATGGTCAATTTGTAGTCGAAAACTTCTACCATGTAAAAATGTATGACACTTTTTAATGGCAAAAGTAATCGTTAGAGCCTCTTTTTAAATTTGGCTGCAATTTTTTTCTGCTCATATCAGAGAACATGAGGCATGAACCACCACCTTCATGTTACCATCTTTATATTTATGTAGCATTACTGCTCCAATACAGTACTCAGAGGCATCTGAAGCTACTACAATCTCTGAAGCAGGATCAAAGTGTGCTAATGACAAATCAGATATTAATATTTTTTTAATTTTGTCAAACATCTTCTGACAGTTTTCAGACCAATTCCACTTTACATCTTTTTTTAATAGATTATTTAGTGGAGCTCTTACCGTATGCATATTTGGAATACAATTTTGGTAATAATTTGCCAGTCCTAAAAAAGCTTGTAAGGTTGCTATATTTGTCAGAGGGGGCATGTTTGTAATTGCATCTGTCCTTGACGGACCTGGTTGACTTCCATTTCTGTCAATGATTTGTCTTAAATATTTTATTTTCCTTAAGAAAAATTTATACTTTTCTTCACTCAAAGTAAAGTTGTAATCCCTAATTTTTTTCAAACACAAGCTCAACAAGCTAATCCCTGGATTTGCTTTTAATGAGCATATCATCCAGATATGGAATTAAGAATTCACAGTCCACTAACATTGCATCCATAACCTATTGAAAAATCACTGGTGTGAATTTTAAGCCAAATGGTAACCTGTTATATTTATATAGTCCTTTGTGTTGATTGTTAAGTATTTAAAGCAGTCATTGTCTACTCTAATTTGTAGGTACACATCAGAGAGATACAATTTAGAAAATATCTTACCACCATTTAATTTCACAAATATGTCTTCCAGAGTAGGTAGCGGATAGTGGAACATTTTAAGACATTCGTTTAAACCAGTGGAAAAATCACCACACACTCTGATTTTATTATTCTTTCTCTTAATGTACACAGTTAGTGGTGCCCATTGAATACATTCCACTTCTTGGATAACTCCAATTTTTTTAGTTTCTTTAAATTTATCTGTTCTAACACTGTAAAAGGTACAGATCATTTTGGTTTAAATACTGGTATAGCATTTTCTTTTACTTGAAATTTCACTTTTGTTTTGAAGCACAGACCTAATTCATCCAACAAAACTTCAGGAAAAATATTTTTAATTCTTTTTTTTTAATTTGTCTGACAACTTATTTGTACTAGTGGAAAATCCATTCACATTTTTACAGAAAAGATTTATGGGGAGGTCCCATAAGTTAAATAATTCCATCCAGTCTGTTCCAAATAAATTTGTCATATTATTCAACACAAAAACTTTGGCTTTTAAAGTTTTTCCATGAAAAGTAATGTCACTTATCAATTCACCCTTAAAATGTAATTTTTTTTTCTGAAACACCACATGCAATTTTTGAACTTTCTTTTAAACTAGGTTTCCTGATTTTTTTTCCATGTATTTGTGTTAATTATCAAGATATCACTACCCATATCCAATTGTAACTTTATGCTTGTGTTACTAACTTTTATATACACAAGTTTACTTTAAGGCTTGTTCATATTCCTTGTCACCAATAACCTGCTTACATGTTATTTTTCTGAAAAATTTTTTAGACCTTGTATAACAGTGTGTTTTTTTATGACCTAGCTTACCACACTTGAAGCATTTTATATTTTTAAACAGACAGTTACTTTCAAAATGTAGAACACCACACTCATGACATGGATTTGGTCTTGACATTTTTTCCTACTGGTCAACATGCATGAATATGAGAGCAATGTTTTTCTTCAGTTTTATCTGCATTATATCTTAAATTTATAATCCTCTGGTTTCTTCTGCTACTGCCTGTAGAGTTAATTCTTGGTCCTGTTCTAATTTTGTTAATATCCAGGAATGTATATCTGCCTTGCAGTACACCCTTGAACAAAAATTAGACATTTGAACATATCCAGGGTTAATCCATTTAATTTGAATTTTTTACACTCTCTGTTAACAACTCCAGCAAAGGTGACGAAATCTTGATCATCTTTTTTGATTAAATTTAAACATTGCTAGTGGATACTGAACAGGGAACTTCTTTCACTGAAAATTTTCAATAAAAAATTAATTGCTTCATTGAAACAAATCTCACCTGGTTTCTTTGGCAGAATATAGTTACTATATTTTTTCTCTTCAGCAGAGGATAACTTTCTTAAAAGTACTTTTTCTTATCAGACCAATTTTTACATTCTTCTTTGAAGATTTCTTCATATCTTTGAAAATATGCACAGAAGGTAATCCCTTATTCTGGATTATAACTGAATTCTTCAATAAGTTTGCTATGCTGTCTGGTGAGTATGAACCTGAAGTATTTTCAGACTTAATCAACATTAATTCCAGCAACTGTTAGTTTTGGTGTTGTTGCTGCTGTTGCTGTTGCAACTGCACCACGGAGGTCAATAAGTCCTCCATGTTAAGCAATTTTTCTTTAGTTTCATACCAAAAATAAAATTTTAAACATCCAACGCAAGCTTCAAACGACTCATCGCCAATTTTATAAGCGGATGCTGGATGATTTAACAAAGCAGGGGAAGGAAAATATTTACACAATGCACTACGAATACTGTTACATGAGGTTAAACGCTCTCTGCCAATGGCTCATAGTGAACTGCTTACTAATCAATTGCTCACCCTGAACTGCTGACTGTTCTTTATTTTATAGCAATGTGTCAATCCACTTTTAGTCACTTGTGGGGTAGTTAAGTTGCTTGTTGTTTGTTTTTTGACACAAAGTAAATTTCTTGTGGGTGAGTAGATAAATACTTGTTTTGTGCATCTAGGAGAGTTTGTGTGACCATATGGTGATGGATCATGAGGAAGGGAAAGGGGCATTTCACAAGATCAAAGATATCCAACTTTAATTGATTTGCTATCTATTCCCTTATTCACCAGTAATTGAATGTTAATCCTTATTTATAACCTTTGTGGCTGAAGTGTTGGTGTGTTGAGAAGTAGGCCTTTACTTGTTATGCTTCACAGGAAATGTTAGAAATGAACAAATTGGTAGCCTGGTTTCTGTCTGTCTCTTGAAGAATATTCAATTACCTACAAATATCTGTTGGTGGCAAGTTCAAATGATTCCAACCGAATGGATACATTTCTTGGCTGAACATATTTGGATGTCTTGTCAGCTGTGAAGCAGATGGGAAAATGGAAGCTTTGGATAAGAAAACATGGTACTTTTTATCTGTCCCTAGAAGAATGCAAGTAGTTTTTTTCTGACACTGAACATTTTCGTAAAAATATTATTTCTAATTAAAAGATTAGTTGTTGTATACAAAAAGACTGCACTGGTTTGGTCATGTAATGTGGATGGATGCCAACCGCTCCATAAAGAAATGCCAATCTCTCGAAGTAGATGGAACATGTGAAAGTGAGAGACCCAGGAAGACATGGGACGAAATACTGAAGAATGATCACATGATGTTGAACCTTTCAGGTGAAATGACAAAAGACTGAGATGCCTGGCATCTTGCTGTACTCAAGAAGACCTGTGGTTCACAGCAGAAATGTTAAGACCAAGCTCCACCCTGGTGGAGAGGATTAGCCTGCACATGCCAGTTCCACATAAAAAGCACTTAGGGCAGTACCACATAAAAGTGCCCATTTGGTGCCACATAAAAGTGCCCATTTGGTGCCACATAAAAGTGCCCATTTGGTGCCACATAAAAGTGCCCATTCAGTTCCACATAAAAGTACCTATGTGCTGCCATGCAAGAACACCCATGCGGTGCCATATAAAAGCACCTGTGCAGTGCCACATAAAAGCGCCTGCGCAGTATCACATAAAAGTACTCATGCAGTGCCATGTAAAAGTTCTCATGTGGTACCACACAAAAGCACCCATGTGGTGCCTCACAAAAGCACCCATGTGGTGCCATGTAAAAGCACCCAACACATTTTGTAAAGTGGTTGGCATTAGGAAGGACATTCAGTTGTAGAAACCATGTCAAACCAGTCTGGAGCCTAGTGCAACTTCCCAACTTGCCAGCTCTGGTCAAAACATCCCACCCATGTCAGCATGGACAATGAAGATGATGAGATTACTGACAAATAATTACAGGTGTAAAGGTAAATGATATAAACCAAAAGGCTACATATCTTAGCTCAGTGATATTTCTGTTTGAATCACATAATGAACATTAACTATACAAAAGAAAAAAGCCTTTTGTGGAAAACTCAGTAATGTTCCAAATATGATTTAATGTAATAAAAATATCCAACGATAAGGAAATTTCTGGAATCAGCAAAATATTAAAAAAAAGTTGAGAGCTTACATATCCAGAGAAAGCAGTGACTGGTTCTGGGATAATATCACCACTGAAACTTCCAAGTAGGGTACTGTTATAGGAGTTGCCATCATAAATAAACAGAATGTCATACGAACACTCAGTTATCAGTTTATGAAATACCAAAGTAATAGTTTTGCTTTTGCTTCCAGCTGAAAGGAAAACAGATAATGGGTTATATATAATAACTGTTAAATATTTGACAAGATAAAAAGTAATAAATTCAATATGATCACTTTTTATTTTCAGAGATATTTCAAAGTAATTTCATCAGACGAATTTATAGCAAAATATTTCTCTCCCATGCAAAACAATGAGAATCCAGCTTTCTTTCTCTGTGTGTGCGTGTGTGTGTGCATGTACACACACACACACACACACACACACACACACACACACACACACACAGAGGAACCATATAGCCTCATTTTCCAACAGCAGCAAGTGACAATGTACATCACTCACAAACCTTATGTGGGACCACAAAAGGAAAAAATAAATTACAGTACCAATTGGTCGGTACTATGAAATGAAAAACTGTATAAGGAATACTCCAAAGTATGTGACCCTTGCTTGGAAGAGACACTCGAAATAATATTATGTTAAGATAAAATAATAAACAAACACTTGGAGATAATCCTTAAGTGCAACCATAAACTGAAAGGTTCATTTCTGGAATTTAGAAAAAGTATATAATGTTCAAAGTAATATTAACTCAAAAATGTACTTAAAATAAGATGATTACTTTTAATGACAAGTTAGCATTGTGTACCTGTATTATGTATGGATTATAATAATTTGAATGTGCCAATGAACTAGAAATGATATTAATATGTTATTTGCTATAAAATGTTATAATCATTTTGGTACCATTACAAGTATGTTTAAATATATACATATTAGTATGAAATAAAAGTTTGTAAAAGTATAAGGAGTGTGTGGGAGTAAAAACATTGATTTAACTTAACAATATAAAATGAGATGAATTGCTAATAGTTTATACGAAAGTATACATATGTCTGTATATACATGAGTATGTTTGTCAGATAAAAGTAGAAATACATGTATAAAAATGATTCTGTGTATGTATCATTATCATCATTTAATATCCACTTTCCATGCTGGCAAGGGTCAGACATTTGACTGCAGCTGGCATACCGGAAAGCTGCACCAGGTTCTGGGTGTGATTTTGTCCTGGTTTCTACCGTTGGATGCCCTTCCAAATGCCAACCACTCCAAGAGTGTAGTGGGTACCTTTTACATGTCACAGACACCGGTGCTTTTACGTGTCACCAGCATGGGTGCTTTTATGTGTCACCAGCATGGGTGCTTTTACAAGTCACAAGCACAGGTGCTTTTAAGTTTCACCAGCAAGGGTGCTTTTACATGTCACCAGTACAGATGCTGTTACATGTCACTGCCACTGGCCAAAACAGTGATTTCACTTGGCTTGACGAGTCTTCTCAAGCACAGCAAATCATCAACGGTCACGATCACTTGCCATTGCCTCTGTGCGACTCCACACTCGAAGATAATGCTTCACTATCTTGTCCCATGTCTTCCTGGATATACCTTTTCCACAGGTTCCCTCCACAATTAGAGATTGGCATTTCTTTACACAGCTGTCCTCTTCCATGTACATCATATGGCCATACCAGCGCAGTTGTCTTCCTTGCACACCACATCTGATGCTTCTTATCCCCAACTTTTCTCGCAAGACGATTCACACTCTGTTGTACATGCACACTGACATTGCACATCCAGTAAAGCATACTAGCTTTATTTCTTTCAAGCTTTTGCATGTCCTCAGTGATCACAGTCCATGTTTCACTGTCATTTAGCATGGCTGTTCACACACAGGCATCATACAATCTGCCTTTCAGTCTGAATGAGTGGCCCTTAATTACCAGCAGAAATAGGAGCTCTCTGAACTTTGCCCAACCTATTCTTATTCTAGCAGCCACACTACTGGAGCATCCACCTCCACTGTTCACTTGGTCACCTAGATAATGAAAGCTATCAACTACTTTTAGGTATCCCCACATTTAATGGAGTCAACTACTTTTAGGTATGCTCCACATTTGATGGAGTCTATTTTCTGAATACTTCTAATGTTTATTAAACCTGTGCATCTGTCACATACAAAGACTGTTTTCCCTGTTAACCTTCCTCTAATATTGTTGCATCTCTTATGTGTCCATAGCATGCATCAGGTACGCTATATGGAGTTTCTACCTATGCCTTTTCTACATTTTAAGCAGGGCCATCTACCAGAAAGGATTTATGATTTATCTGTTTTCCTACTTACTAAGACCCTGGTTTTTGCTAAATTAACTCTAAGGTTCTTTGATTCCAGATCTTGCTTCCACTCCTGGATTTTTTTCTCCAGTCATGGTAGTGATTCTGCTATAAGAACAAGGTCATCAGCATAGAGGAGCTCCCAGAGGTAGACTGACTTAAATTCCACTGTTACTGATTGGAAGACTATGATGAACAAGAAGGGACTGTGGACTGATCCTTGGTGAACTCCTACTTGTACAATGAATTCAGTGCTATACTCGTTACCAACCCTCACTTTACTAACAGCACCCTTGTACATGGCTTGTATATTTTTATTCTTCTATTCTTTTACTTGTTTCAGTCAATTGACTGCGGCCATGCAGTTGAACAAATCGACCCCAGGACTTATTCTTTGTAAGCCTAGTACTTTTGCCGAACCATTAAGTTATGGGGACATAAACACACCAACATCGAGTGTCAAATGATGGTGAGGAGAGGGGGACAAACACAGACACACGCAAATATATATATATATATATATATATATATCGTTATCATTATCATCATCATTGTTCAACGTCCGCTTTCCATGCTAGCATGGGTTCGACGATTTGACTGAGGACTGGTGAACCGGATGGCTACACCAGGCTCCAATCTGATTTGGCAGAGTTTCTACAGCTAGATGCCCTTCCTAACGCCAACCATTCAGAGTGTAGTGGGTGCTTTTACGTGCCACCGACACAAAAGCCAGTTAGGAGGTACTGGCAACAGCCACATTCGAAATGGTGTATTTTACGTGCCACCTGCACAAGGGTCAGTCCAGCAGTACTGGCAACGAACTCGCTCAAATGTCTTTTCACGTGCCACTGGTACAAGTGCCAGGAAGGCGACGTTGGTAACAGTCACGCTCAAATGGTGTTATTTATGTACCACTGGCACAAAAGCCAGACAGATGGAGCTCTGCCAACGATCACACTCGGACGGTGCTCTTAGTGATTTCGTTTTCACTTGCCCCAACAGGTCTTCGCAGACCGAGTTTAGTGTTCAATGAAGACGTTAGCATGGGTGCTCGTCAACAAATTTAGTTCGATTTCGATTTCACTTGACTCAACAGGTCTTCGCAAGCGGAGTTTAGTGTCCAAAGGAGGAATGTTACGCATAAGTTGGCTGGCTACATCCCTGGCAAAAGCCTTGGATTTTGGTCTCACTTGGCTTGCCGGGTCTTCTCACGCACAGCATATTTCCAAAGGTTTCGCTCAGAAGTCATTGCCTCGGTGAGGCCTAATGTTCGGAGGTCGTGCTTCACCACCTCACCCCAGGTCTTCCTGGGCCTACCTCTTCCATGGGTTCCCTCAACCGTTAGGGTGTGGCACTTTTTCACACAGCTACCCTCATGCATTCTCGCCACATGTCCATACCAGCACAATCATCTCTCTTGCATACCACAACTGATGCTTTTTAGGTTCAACTTTTCTCTCAAGATACTTACACTCTGTCGGGTATGCACACTTACATTACTTATCCATCAGAGCATACTGGCTTCATTCCTTGCAAGCTTACGCATGTCCTCAGCAGTCAAGGCCCATGTTTCACTGCCATGAAGCATGGCTGTTCGTACACATGCGTCATACAGTCTGCCTTTTACTCTGAGCGAGAGGCCCTTTCTCGCCAGCAGAGGTAAGAGCTCTCTGAACTTTGCCCAGGCTATTCTTATTCTAGTAGCTACACTTTCAGCGCACCCACCCCCGTTACTAACTTGGTGACCCAGATATCGGAAGCTATCAACTACGTCCAGTTTTTCTCCCTGGAATGTGACAGAAGTTGTTTTCCCATTTTCAGTGTTTATTGCACCTGAACATCTGCCGCATACAAAAACTAACTTTCTAGTTAACCTTCCTTTGATATTGCTGCACCTCTTATGTGTCCATAGCTTGCACTGGGTACATCTTATAGAGTTTCTACCTACGCCTTTTCTACAGATCAAGCAGGGCCTCTACCTGAAGTGGTTTGTGTTTTGTCTACCTTCCTACTTATTAGAACTTTGGTTTTAGCTAAGTTGACTCTAAGGCCCTTCGATTTTAGTCCCTGCTTCCACACCTGAAACTTCTCCTCTAGTTCTGACAGTGATTCAGCAATTAGTGCAAGTTCATCAGCATAGAGGAGCTCCCAGAGGCATCCTGTCTTGAATTCCTCTGTTATCGCCTGGAGGACTATGATAAATAGGAGGGGGCTGAGGACAGAACCTTGGTGGACACCTACCTCTACCTGGAATTCTTCACTGTACACATTGCCAACCCTCACCTTACTGACAGCGTCTCTGTACATGGCTCGCACAGCTCTCACTATCCATTCTTCTATCCCTAGTTTCCTCATTGACCACCAGATAAGGAATTGGGGGACTCTGTCAAAGGCTTTCTCCATGTCAATGAAAGCCAGGTACAGAGGTTTATCCTTGACTAGGTATTTCTCCTGCAGCTGTTTTACCAGAAATATAGCATCAGTGGTGCTTTTCCCTGGCACAAACCCAACTGCATCTCATCTAAACTGACTCACTCCCTAATTAGTTGGGCTATGACCCTCTCCGTGACTTTCATTACCTGATCCAACAACTTGATACCTCTGTAATTTTTTGT
>NC_068981.1:111528638-111530092 GCF_001194135.2 Octopus bimaculoides
GTCTCGGTCAGTAGTCATCGCCTCGGTGAGGCCCAATGTTCGAAGGTCTTGCCTCACCACCTCAGCCCAGGTCTTCCTGGGCCTACCTCTTCCACGGGTTCCCTCAACTGTTAGGGTGTGGCACATTTTCACGCAGCTATTCTCATCCATTCTCAACACATGTCCATACCAGCGCAATCGTCTCTTTTGCACACCACAACTGATGCTTCTTATGTTCAGCTTTTCTCTCAAGATACTTACACTCTGTTGGGTATGCACACTGACATTACACATCCAACAGAGCATACTGGCTTTATTCCTTGCGAGCTTACGCATGTCCTCAGCAGTCACAGCCCACGTTTCACTGCCATGTAGCATGGCTGTTCGTACACATGCGTCATACAGTCTGCCTTTTACTCTGAGTCAATGTAAAGCCACCGTCTGCTTCTGTTCATAGTCAGTGGCACCCTACAGAGCAGTCAACATTTTGTCAACATAGGCGCAGGAGTGGCTGTGTGATAAGTAGCCTGCTTACCAACCACATGGTCCTGGGTTCAGTTCCACTGCGTGGCACCTTGGGCAAGTGTCTTCTGCTGTAGCCTCAGGCCGACCAAAGCCTCGAGTGGATTTGGTAGATGATCGAACGCACACGTCCTTCTTGCAAGTAAGTTTTAACTTTATATTTCTGACGCAACTCTATCTGTCTTTGCATCTTTCTCCCCCTATCGCTCTTCCTTCCGTTGTTCTTCAACTCTACCCTTCAATACCATATATCTCTCTCTCTTCCTCCCTGTTTCTCATTGCTCACCTATATTCAAATTCCTCCCCTTTTTTCTCTCTCTACCACTCTTTCTCCTTACCCCTCGCTGGTCACATGTCACCGGCTACTGCTTTCTTTCTTCTCTTAGCCACTGCGAAGCTAGCACGAACTTTTTTCTTCTCTCTTACTTTCAAGTTCGTCACATCACAGCGTTCAGTATACATATTTTTTTCACATCTGGCCTTACAGCCCTTCTTGTTTATTTTCACTGTTTCGTTTTCCTGTCATGTTTTCTGTTCGCCACTATATTCCTCCGCATTACAAATTTCATTTAATTTGTTTCTGCGGGAAGAGCCATTCTAACAATGCGTCCTGCCCTAACTCTTCGAAACGCTTAGTCTAAAATGGTGGCAACTGATGAAGGAAATATTCTCTATGTGGCCTGTGTGTTTTCTGTGCTCTGTTTATGTTTAGTTTTTCATTTTGTCCACGTTTTTTTTTGTGATGTCCTGTACCCAGATATGCATCTATATATACATGTAAATGTAGGTATGTACATACATGTACGTATATATGCATATACTCACATATTATTTGTATTATATATATATATATAATAAAGTAAAGTTGCGGAATACCGTACAAGTGGAAATATATATGAAAGAAGGTTTGAAAATGCACTTATTTTTTTTAAATATTTATTTACTTAACCGGC
>NC_068981.1:111531919-111534176 GCF_001194135.2 Octopus bimaculoides
AGTTTTTCATTTTGTCCACGTTTTTTTTTGTGATGTCCTGTACCCAGATATGCATCTATATATACATGTAAATGTAGGTATGTACATACATGTACGTATATATGCATATACTCACATATTATTTGTATTATATATATATATATAATAAAGTAAAGTTGCGGAATACCGTACAAGTGGAAATATATATGAAAGAAGGTTTGAAAATGCACTTATTTTTTTTAAATATTTATTTACTTAACCGGCTTCACTTTTTTTTAGAAAAAGATTATCAAAAGTCTTTCAGAATAATAAAAAATGTTAAAAAACAGTTTGAGTATTAAAATGCATATATATACATTCTTTGATGATAAAATATATTTAAAGTATAAAGCTTTGTATGAACTTTGTATTGTTACATACTGATTATCACACATTCTCCGATATTAAAATGAAAATGTTAAAAACAGTGTATGAAAATACACATATGGAAAAATACATATACATATTCTTATACATATTCTTTGACAATCGAATAAATATATATATTTATATATATATGTATGTATGTATGTATGTGTGTATATGTTTGTGTATATCCCTTATGGATATGAAAATTGAGTTTCCGATTTTGACATATGAGGTATCAAAAGATTCAGTAATCTTTTGGCTACCAAATAAAGTATGCTTTTTGCACAACAACTCTTGTTTTCTACAAAAATAACCTCCAAAATGAGGTCGGGTCACACAATTTTGAGGTCTTTAGCTAAGGGAGGCAACTCTGCCAGAACAATCTTTATGTATTAGATATTATGAGGGAATGAAACTTCGAAGATATACTGTCAACTTTATTAGTATTATTTAGTAGATAATCTTTTAATGTGGAATATGTTTGTCTGTGCTTTGTTTAGGCCTGAGTTGCCTTTGATGTAGCAAACACATCCCATAGTTTTTTTTCTTCCTGAAATACTGTAAACCTGTGTCTTTCTTTTGATGAAAGGGTGTGTTTTAAGAGAGATCCGACTACTATTTGTAGTAGCTCGAGTTACCAGAGAGACACCTTTGTGTGTGTGTGTGTGTGTGTGTGTGTGTAAAGGCAGACAGCATCGTAACATCAGTCGTGCACACTGGCGGCTGCTGGCTTATTCTAAATCCTTCCTTCCTTACTCACTTACAAGAACATGGCTTTGCTGAACGATGACGATTGTCCGGCGGGAAGGGAAGGCGCATAACAGCATGGTGGAGTCTCCAAACCTCCCTCTTTGCAGCTTCGTCTAATGCAAGTGAACCATCATCCATGCGGACACATTTCTCTCCTATGACATCACGATTCTCTCTCACACACTGTCTTGCAACATGAAACACCTCAAGTCTTTGGTCCTTGTGTCGCTGAGTATTGACAAACTTCTCTTCTGCTACTCTCTTGGCTATATATTACCTGTCTCTTAGCTTCCCTTTTGACTGTTTGATACATTCTCCTGCTACCCAACTCTTCCAGTCATGTTTCTTTGCTCAAAATGGCCTTGTCTACAGTATTGTGACCCCGAATATGCTAACCGATTACCATTTGGTAATTATGATACTTCTTCCACCGAGAGAGTATATATAGATTCTGTTATTTCATAGTGAAGTTGGAAAGTGTGGGTCAGTTTGTTCATTTGGAATATTTATTGTTGGCTCTTGAGAGATAGTTACATTCTTATTGCTGCTGCATTATCTTATTTTAGCGCACTGGTACCGTGTATTGTAGGCCATTATCCCAATAGTGGTGATATTACTATATTGGATACAAACCATGTTACAGTATTTGGCGACAAAAGATTCGAAGCTTACAATAGGTTGTAATTCACCTGCAAACCAAGCATTAAATTCGTTCTCATCTCATTGTCATCCTTATGAAATTCCCTTGCCCATGTATTTTCTTCTGCAGCCATCCATATATTAGTCGCCATCAAAATACTTGAATATTGCCAGCACTTGTTATTGGAGCTGGCAGAAGTATTAATGCACCTCCAACAAATGCTTTTCATCCTTTTGAATTAAGCACCAGTTATGCACTGGGATTAATATAATTGACTTACTCCTTCCCTCAAAACCCAGGCCTTGTGCCTATAATAGAAAGGTTTATTAGCTCCCGCCAATATGCTTGAATTACACTATTCTACTTGTTTCAGTTGATTGGATAATAGCTAATAAGGGGAAAAAGCCATCAAAATACTTGAATATTGCCTGCACTTGTTATTGGAGCTGGCAGAATTATTAATGCACCTCCACCAAGTGC
>NC_068981.1:111534345-111535508 GCF_001194135.2 Octopus bimaculoides
TTATATAAACAATATATGCGTATAGATTACCCTTTTTCTGTAATTTTGTCTGCTTCAAAAGAAAACAAACCAAAAAACTGGATGAAATATGTCAGGGAATAACATTTTTCTCACCGGCAAAAATTTTTGTTTACAAAAGCAGCAGTAACTGTATTCAGCTGAATAGACGTCAGTGATTGGTTGAAATTACAGAAATACAACAACTTTAACATGAAATAACTTGCGATGTACAATTTTTTGTTAAGAAGGCTAAGAGAAAAAGTTGTTTTATATGACACATTCTACCAGTATCCCAAGTTTGAAAGTGTTTCGTTAAGAAAACAAGTGTTGCCCGTCAAATCAGAAAGATCCCTATACTAATTCTTCTTTACATTATAAACATAAAGCTTACCTTTTATATGTCTTTAAAATAGTATTATTATATATATTAGCTTAAATTCTAAAATCATTTTTTTAAATAATTCAAAATAGTTTCCTGAGCCCAATATATATAATATTCTTAAACTTTACACCTTATCTATAGCCTTTGAATTCAAAATTGACACTACTTCAGGGTTTTGTGTATAAACTAATTACATTTTTATTATCAACAATTTTATTATTAACATACTTCTTATTATTAACATAATAATTAAGCTAATATAAATTTCTAATATAAATCTATAAATTTCCCATACTTAGTATATGTAAAACAATACTGATGCTTTATTCAGACTAAAGAAAAAGCCCTGTTGACCTAAATGCTTAAAGTTTAATTCCTCAACATTATGATAGCAGTTAAAAAACACCCAACCTAAAATAGTGTTGCCACTCTGACCAGAGAAACCTTTATAACCATATCCATGTATAATGCTTACACCTTCCCTTTCCTTAGAAGTGATTGCCCCTTATACTATAACCACTAGATAAGAGACAAGAAAATCATAGACAGTTAGAATTCTACCTAGAACTAATTACTAGCCTGCTAGCCTTGGGTATGTCAAGATGGATTTTTATGTATTCTTCTTCCCACTTGGATTTTAAATGTTGCCACAATTATAAAATGTCTATTCTACTGTAATTTTCTACATTTTTGTGCAGCTGAAGATTACTCAACATATTGCATTTAATGTAATGCTCGCATTACTTAAATAAATGGAGTAGTATGAAACTGTGTACTGCAG
>NC_068981.1:111541835-111549660 GCF_001194135.2 Octopus bimaculoides
ATATATATATATATATATATATACTAGCAGCTAAACCCGGTTTCACCCGGTCTGTTTGGATGATGTGGCTGTGATTGTTTTCGGTTAGGCATAATCTATAACAGTTTCTCAACCTGATCATTTCATGTCCCGTTTTGATTGGAGCCTCAGAAAATGGCTTCAGGAGTTGTGAAGAAAGAATTTGTACGTAGTCTGTTTGTGAGAGCTATTCTATTGAACGTCTGTCTAATCATTAAAAGATTTATTTAATTATGAACATAGAAAGAAATTATACATTAATCGCAATTTTTGTAAGCAGTTTTATCCGTAAAAAATTTTTTGCAGAGAGCAGAAATTGAAAGATGTATGAAATGGACGTGTGCGTGTGTATGTGTGTGTGTATATGTGTGTGTGTATGTGTATGTGAAAGAGAAAGCAACTGGTGTTAATGGCAGAATAACATTTGAAATACAAATCTGTGAATGAAAAATAAGTTCAGACCTCTAGATGGTAGGTAGACCTGCTAGAAATAGCAGCCAAATCTCCCTCAAAACACCCTACTGTATTAATGCGAGAATTCTGCGTATTATGTTAAGAAGTTGACGTTAAGAATTGCTTTAACAGAAAATTAAGCTGTAAGAATGAACGAGGAAATTAAGAATCAATAGCAGACGTATCCAATTTAAGAAAAGTGAAGATAAAAGCTAAGTGATGAAGTATGGAATAAGTAATTGTTATATGCTTATAGAAAAACAATTTATATTATAGGATAGTTACATACCTGTTGAAGACGAAAATGTATGTGAGAGCTATTGTATTGGACATGTGTATAATCATAGAGAAAGTGAAAGACATGGAATGGATGTGTGTGTACGTGTGTGTGTTTTTGCGGCTAATTTGACAGGAGTTTTGCAGTCAGCAGGAGGTGGTTTGTGTTTTATCTCTCGATCAATGGCCGGACAAGTGAAAATATTTTAATATGTGTTTTAGGGAAAGGGGATCTTTTGAAGTGGGCGTCAAATGAAAAGAGACATGGACAGTTTTATGACTGAACTTCTTTTGAAGTTGGCATGAGATGGAAGAATTGATGTGCGTGCGTATGTCTGTGTGTGTGTGTGTGTGTGTGTGTGTGTGTGTGTGTGTGTGTGTGTGTGTGTGTGTGTGTGTGTGTGTGTTTGTATGTTTGATGGGGTGTGTGAGACAGAGAGTAATGTTGATGGTGTGTGTGTGTATGAGAGAGAGAGAGAGAGAGAAAGAAAGTGAGAGATAGAGATAACTGAAATTTTTTTCATTCAGTTTTTGTAGTAAGTGAATGTGTGAGTGATTGAGAGAGGAAAACCGAGAGAGAGAGAGAGAGAGAGAGAGAGAGTGGTTATGTATGTATGAATGGCTTCAGTGACACACTCACAAGCACACACGCACGCAGGCTGTTTTAATCGATTTTCTCGGTAACTATGAGGGCTAGGAAAAAAATACAGAGCGCGTTCCAATCTATGTACCCGTCTCCACGTCTGCCATTTTTCACGTGAATCCACCCAGCCGTTTGGCTGTGAACCTCAAGACAAGAAATAATACATGTTCAATTTATATTATAGATGTACACACACACATATATATATATGTACACACACACACACACATATATATATATATGTACACACATATATATATATGTGTGTGTGTGTGTGTATACATGCATGCAGGAGTGTGAATGTATGCCTGAATATACATACATATATTTATGGTTGCTCTTAAATACAAAGACCATCCCTGGTGAAGAATGTATCCTACAGCATAGACAAGTCTTTAGTGACTTTAGACTTCAGGCCAGAAAGATGCCAAGAAATAGACAAATCTCAAAATGAAGGATTTGGAAGCTTAAGGACCCTCCATATGGTCAGAGATTTAAGGACATCCTAACTGAGAAATTTGATGAGAGGGAGGAGGAACTACAGACTTGTAACATAGAGGGCAATTAGGAATTCCTGCAGGACAGCTTGCTGAGTGCCACAGACCAAATTTTTGGCTGGTGCAAAGTCCCATTCAGACTTAGGGTGATGTGGTGGAGCAACGATGCTATTGACAAGGCCATTAGAGCAAAGAAACTGGCCTGGAAGAGTGGGGGTAGCAAGGAACAGTATCAGATAGCTAGAAAGGAAGCTAGGAGACAGGTATATCTAGCCAGAGGAGAAGTAGAATAGAAAAAATTTGCCTGTGTTCAGCGACATGAAGACCAAAGAATTGAAGTGTTTTGGACTGCAAGACTGTGTGTGAGAGAAAATTGTGATGTCATAGGAGAGAAATGTGTCCGCACTGATGATGGTGCACTTGCGTTTAATAATTCTGCAAAGAAAGAAGTTTGGAAATACCATTATGAAAGACTGCTGAACAAGGAGAATGAATGGAAGGAAGAAAGTCTGCTAAATATTGACCCAAATGAGGGGCCAGCTATCCAAATTGACAGTACCTTGGTAGATAAAACAATTAAAGATATGAAAGCAGGGAAGGCCCCTGGCCTATCAGGAATCGCCACTGAGATGCTTAAAATATATAGCGGTGTGGGTTATGGTCCAGTCACCCATATTGTAAATCAGATGGTACATGAAGGAGTCATACCCAATGACAGCACCATAGTCAACTGTAACAAATATAAACCTCTGTACTTGGTTATTGTTAACTTGGAGACAGCCTTTGATAGGGTCCCCCAATTCCTTATCTGGTGGTCAATGCGGAAACTAGGGATAGAAGAGTGGTTGGTGAGAACTGTACAAGCTATGTACAGGAGTGCTGCCAGTAAGATAAGGGTTGGCAATGAGTACAACGAAGAAATCAGAGTACAAGTAGGGGTTCACCAATGATCAGTCCTCAGCCCCCTCTTGTTCATCATAGTCCTCCAGGCAATAACAGAGGAATTTAAGACTGACTGACCCAGGGAGCTCTTCTATGCTGATGACCTTGTTCTTATAGCTGCAACACTACCAAAATTAGAGAAGTTTCAAGTTTAGAATTGAAGGGCCTTAGAGTTAACCAAGCAAAAGCCAAAGTCTTAATAAGTAGGAATGCAGATAAATCACAAATCCCTTCAAGTAGATGGCACTGCTCGATCTGTAGAAAAGGCAAAGTTAGAAACTGCATAAGATGTACCTGGTGTAAGCTATGGACACATAAGAGGCACAGCAATATCAGAGGAAGGTTAACCGGGAAAATAGTTTTTGTGTGTAGAAGATGCACAGGTACAATAAACACCGGAATTTGTACAGAAAATAGACTCCATCAACTGCCAGGGGTAAAGCTAGAGGTAGTAGATAGCTTCCGTTATCAAGGTGACCACATTAGTAGCAAAGGTGGATACTCCGAGAGAGTAGATGTGAGAAAAAGAATAGGCTGGTCAAAGTTCAGAGAGCTCCTACCTCTGCTAGCAACAAAGGGCCACTCCCTCAGAGTGAAAGGCAGATTGTATGATGCCTGTGTGTGAACAGCTATGCTACATGGCAGTGAAAGATGTGCTGTGATAGCTGATGACACACGTTGGCTTGAGAGAAATGAAGCCAGTATGCTTCGCTAGATGTACAACATCCATGTACATGTGTATGAATCTTGAGAGGAAAGCTGGGCAAAAGAAGCATCTGATGTGGTGTGCAAGAGAGATGACTGTGCTGGTATGGTCATGCGATGCGTATGGACGAAGACAGCTGTGTAAAGAAGTGCCGATCTTTAAGTGTGGATGGAACCTGTAGTAGAGGTAGACCCAGGAAGACATGGGAAAAGGTGGTGAAGCATGATCTTCAAACTTTGGGCTTCACAGAGGCAATGACTAGTGACCGAGACTTTTGACGATATGCTGTGCTTCAGAAGACTCGTCAAGCCAAGTGAAATCGTAGTTGTGGTCAATACTGGTGTCATATAAAAAGCACCTTTCGAGCATTGAGCCTCATGGAGGCAAGGTGGTTGATGCCAGTGTCATATGAAAAGCACCTTTCGAGTGATGAGACTCACAGAGGTAATGACGAGTGACTGAGACCTTTGGCATGTTGCCATACTTGAGAAGACCCGTCAAACCAAGTGAAATCGTAGTTTTGGCCAATGCTGGCATCACATAACTGCCTCCTGTGCCAGTGTCATGTAAAAACACCCATTACACTCTCAGAGTGGTTGGCATTGACCTTGAGTTTTAACGTTCTAGCTCACTTTTGCTGTTTACAGCAATGCTTGGGAGGAATGTATGTAGCATGTGATCATCGCATTGACCATGACAGAGAAAGTTGAGCAGAGAATTTGCATCAAAATTTGCCAAAAGCTTGGTGTTACCTGCTCAGAGGCCTATGGAAAGTTTTTAAAAAGTTTTCATCATTCTCAACACAATCAAGATTTTGTGCAACTGAAACCCGAGTGTCTCTTTGGTCAGCTGAAAGCAGTTTTGGCACAAATTTGGCAGACAAGCATCTCATACCCAAATCTTCAGTGATAATGCACTGAACTGAACTGCAACTAATCTGCACAGTTTCTGATAACTCACGGATGCTAATTCAATGATTTCCCCTCAGCTGCACATACATCTATGATTTGTTCTGCTAGTTGTAGTCTTGGAATCGTTAGAACCATTCGTACACTTTTGTGCAGTTCATACACTCCTCTCCATACACTTTCTGCAACTTTGTGTAGGCCTCTGAGCAGGTTTCGCCATGACAAATTTCTCTGTAATGGTTAATGCAACAAGCACACGTTACACATGTGCCTTTCAAGCACTGCTGTAAACAGTGGAAGTGAGCTAGTGCATACGCACTGCAGAGTCCAAGGTCAATCTGTGCCAAGTGACTTCACTCTGCGTGTTTTAGTTTCGTTACTATGGCAGCAGTCCAGATACTCATTGATCAGACCTCATATACATATACATATATGCTATATGTATATATACATATATGTGTATCATCATCATTGTTTAATGACCGTTTTCCATGCTGCCCTTCCCAACACCAACCAGAGTGCAGTAGAAGCTTGCTACATGCCACCAACACGGAAGTCAATCAGGCAACACTGTCATTGACCACACTTGAATGGTGCTTTTTATGTGCCACCGGCACTGGCATCAGCCACACTCAAATGGTGCTTTTTACATGCCACCAGCACAGGTGCCAAGTCAGGCACCACTGGCATCAGCCATTACTACAATTTCACTTGACTCAACAGGTCTTCTCAAACACAGCATACTGCCCAATGATTGAATAAGGGTACTTTCAAATAGGCTGGTTATGCGACACTGGCATCAGCCACAACTACAATCTCCGTTGGCTTGACTGGTCTTCTCAAGCACAGCATATCTCCAAAGGTTTTGGTCGTTTGTCATTGCCTCTCTGAGGCCCAACGTTCGAAAGTTGTGCTTCACCATTTCTTCCTGGGTCTACCTCTTCCATAGGTACCCTCCACTGTTAGGGTGTGACACTTCTTCACACAGTTGTCCTCATCCATGCACAAACACATGACCATACCAGTGCAGTCATCTCTCTAGCATGCCACATCTGATGCTTCTTATGCCCAACTTTGCTCTCAGGGTGCTTACACTCTGTACATACACCGACATTACATATCCAGCGGAGCATACTAGCTTCATTTCTTTCAAGCCTACACATGTACTCAGCAGCCACAGCCCATGTTTTACTGCCGTGTAGCATGGCTGTTCACACATATGCATCATACAGTCTACCTTTCACTCTGACCAAGAGACCCTTTGTTACCAGCAGAGGTAGGAGCTCTTTGCATCCATCTCCGTTACTGACTTGGTCACCTAGGTAACGGAAGCTATCAACTACTTCTAGTTTTTCCCCTGACATGTGATGGAATCTGTTTTCTGTACATTTTCAGTGTTTATTGCCCCTGTGCATCTGCCACACATGAAAATTATCTTCCCAGTTAACCTTCCTTTGATATTGCTGCACCTTTTATGTGTCCATAGCTTACACCGGGTACATCTTATGGAGTTTCTACCTACACCTTTGCAACAGATTAAGTTTAAATACCTGCTGGCCACAGAAACCTGCCATATACTAAGGAGTCTGCAATTTATATTTACATATATTAACCAGAAAAATCTGTGATGTACTGAAAGTGCACTAGGTGAACTGCAATATGGCAAGTGATTACACCGTATACACATATATGTATATACAAGGTGCAGTGATTAAATTGTCATCTAAATTATACAAAAATGAAAACAACACTGACATCACATTTTAACAGATATATTTACTAAAATTACATGAAAATATCTTAAAATACTAAAGAGTAAATTTATTCAATAAAATCACCATTGGCTTCAACCACAGCCTCCACAAAACTTTGGGATCTCCTGCAACTCTTCTGGCTGGTCTCCTTGTTTAAGTTGGTGAATGCTGCCATAATCCTTGCCTTCAGTTCATCTTTGGTGTTACAATCACTTTTGTCAGTCTTTCACTCAACTGTGCTCCACATCAAGGGGGTTGAAGTCTGGGGAATTAGGTGGTCAGATGTTAGGGGTGATGTGGTCGCAGAAATTGTTTGACAGCCATGACAGTATTCTCCTGCTGGTATGGTATGGTGCAGAGTCTTGATGCCAGACATAGGGTCTTCCAACAGCCACCTTCTTCACCCAGGGTAGCACTACTTCCTCCAAGCACTTGATGGAGGCCTCCGTGTTGTATCTGAGGCCATGTAGGAAGATGAATGGAGACATAATGTTGCCATCACTAGTGATCACTCAAAACACCATGATGCTGACAGGGTGTTTGATTTTTATCACTCTCGGAACATGTCCACAGATTGCATTGTGTTCAAATTAACACCCAAATACACTGAAGTGTTTGTACTGGAGCTGCTGGCACTAATACTAAGCAGTAAATATTTTCAAATCTCTGGCAGAGTGAATTGTGTCATGGTGCTGCTTTTCTCACAGACAGTGTCCAACTGACCCTACTATACTGTGTAGTTGACAAAATCAAAAACAAACATTGCATATGCATGAAATTAATGTAAAATAGTTTCAAGTTACCCATCACACCCTGTATATGTATATACATATATGTATATATATGTATATACATATATATACATATATACAGGGGTTGGACAAAATAATGGAAATACTTAGCATCATAGCATCATAATTTTGAAATATCTATAAAACTGTCAAAAGCTTGTTTATTTTTATTTTTTGATTTATTATAAGTGTTGCTTAATATGTCTTGCTAAAATTGCTGTTTCTTTTCAGATATCATCAGAGAAAGGTAATTAAAATTCATTAAAATGACAGATCTATCAGACTTTCAAAGAGGTCAAATTGTTGGTGCTTGTATGGCAGGTGCTAGCGTAATGAAAACAGCTGAAATGTTTGGTGTATCAAGAAGTACTGTCTCGAAAGTAATGACAGTCTTTGAGAAAGAGGCAAAATACCTCTTTATCAAAGCAAAACCTCAGAAGAAAACCATAATTTTCAGATAGGGATCTTTGGACTCTTACGCAAATTGTTAAAAAGGATCACAAAAGTACAGCTTCCAAAATTACTGCAGACCACCTCAAGAACTCAGTATCCACAAAAACTGTTCACCGGGAGCTGCAAACAGCTGGATTTCACGGGAGGGCTGCAATCAGAAAACCAATACTTTCAAAAACAAACGTTGCGAAGCATTTAGAGTGGAGTAAAAACCTACAGAATTGGTCCCTAGAGCAGTGCAAGAATGGTATTTTCTCAGACATGTCATCCTTTACCTTATTTCCGTCCACCGGTCGAGTATACGTGTGGAGACAGCCAAAAGAAGCATTTGACCCAGACTGCCTTCTTTCAACTGTTAAACATGAAGGAGGCTCTGAGATTATC
>NC_068981.1:111549673-111550190 GCF_001194135.2 Octopus bimaculoides
GGGGGGGGGGGGGCTATATCTTGGAAATTTGCCAGCCCAATGGTTTCCCTTCATGGCAGAATTAATACTCTTTATTCTTCTATTTTATTCCTTATAAACTGTGAATTTTGTTCCTTATAAACTGTGAATTTTGTTCCTTGTAAACTGTAAATTTTCCCTGTCTAAAATATTCATACCTTGTCTCTGACAGAATACCCAGTGCTTGGACATACTAACCTACCACTTGGGTTATCCCAGAAACAGCTGTGAGACTTCAAATTCACCTTACTCAAATTATTCTAAATGACTTGAGATACTTGATCTGCCTTGGTTTTGATTTTTCTTCTAATATAATATATACCTGTTATAACAGAACTCTAATTCAGACCTGTAGATCCAGCCTTAGGTGTGATCTTGGAACCTAATGGTCGACCAACTATCGTACTTACTAAGCGTACATATTTGTTTAGATCACAATTGAACTAAACCCCTCATATTCTTTATATATGTGTGTGTGTGTGTATATATATATATATAT
>NC_068981.1:111550440-111551350 GCF_001194135.2 Octopus bimaculoides
ATACATATATGTATGTATATATATATGTATTTACGGCCTCAACATTTTCTCATACCTTTTTGCGCTTTAGTCTGTCCTCTATTATTTATCTTGCTTCTCTCCATGAAATTCAATTGAATTCAGTTTTTGTCTTAAATTCATACTTATTCATTTTCTAAGCTTAGCCATCTTTCCTTGTACAAAGCTTCCTAAATTCATGCTACTTATCTATTCTATTTACCTAGGTTTCATTGTTCTTTTAAAAATTACGATTTATGCATTGTTGTCTCTCAAATATTTAGAATCTACGTTGTCTCTCAAATATTCAGAATCTACGATTAAGATGCCTATCTCCTGGCTGGTGGCACCTACCCATTTTCCTTTATTCAAAAATTCTTATCGCTCCTTTTAAAATTATGATTTAAGCGTTGATGTTTCAGCCCAAGAATTCCAGCATGATGTGCTGCTTGACTGGTCCCCCACCTCTCTCTCATTATATATATATATCTTTCTCTCACCATGCCTCCGTCTATCTCTCTCTCTCTAAATCAGTCCCTCTCTCTCTCTCTCTATCGTAGTTTCCTTAAGGTTTCAGGTTCCGGGTATATAAATAAGAAATCCCTTCTAAATTATCCCAATCTCTTCTCTGCTGACATACTACGACGAAGTCTCCAAGATTATGCTGCAGATAAGATAGAGATTTTTATTTATTTACGGCCTCAACATTTTCTCATACCTTTTTGCGCTTTAGTCTGTCCTCTATTATTTATCTTGTTTCTCTCCATGAAATTCAATTGAATTCAGTTTTTGTCTTAAATTCATACTTATTCATTTTCTAAGCTTAGCCATCTTTCCTTGTACAAAGGCTTCCTAAAGTCATGCTACTTATCTATTCTATTTACCTAGGTTTCATTGCTCTTTTAAAAATTAC
>NC_068981.1:111555029-111555476 GCF_001194135.2 Octopus bimaculoides
CTAGCATGGAAAGCGGACGTTAAACGATGATGATGATGATACATATATATATATATATATTCTATAATATAAATTGGACATGGGCAATTGTTGTATTCTTTCTTGTCTTGAGGTTCACAGCCAAACAGCTAGGTGGATTCGTGTGAACTTTGGCACACATGTGGAGACGGGTGCATAGATTGGAATGCGGTTTGTATTTTTTTCCTAGCCCCCAAGAAAATTGATTAAAACTTTTCTTAATGGAATTCTCCTCTTTGTTCTACCATCAAAACAACCAGTTGCTCACACAGCCCGCATATACCATTTCGCTAGCAACAAGGGGAGTACAGGATGACAGTCAGCCAAAACCATACATACATACATACAGAACCTCTCTCTCCTTTTCTCTGTTAGTCACTCACACATTCACTCACTACAAAAAGTGAATAAAAAAATTTCAGTTAACTC
>NC_068981.1:111555588-111556143 GCF_001194135.2 Octopus bimaculoides
TCTCCTGCTTTTTCTCTGTCAATCACTCACACATTCACTCACTACAAAAAGTGAATAAAAATTCAGTTATCTCTCTCTCTCTCTCTCACATACACACACACCAGCAACATTACTCTCTCTGTCTTTTCACACACACTAACAAAAGCAATTCACATACACACCACATATTCTGTCTCGCACACCCCATCAAACACACACACATGCGCATTCACACACGCACACACACATGCACAGACACGCACCAATTCTTCCGCTTCACGCCAACTTCAAATGAACTTCACTCATACAATCGCATTTTCTCTGTCTCACGCTGACTTCAAAAGATCCTCTTTCCCCCCAACCCCATATTAAAAAAATGAAAAATTTTTACAGAAACTGACGATCATCTTCAAAAATGTAAATAAACACACGTGGTTTATAAGGGACAGTCATGTGTTCCCATATTGAAAGATCGCCCAATGTTTTAATGATAAGACAGAGGTCCAATAGAATAGGTCTCAGAAACAGACTACGTACAAATTTGTTCTTCACAACTCCTGAAGCTGTTTTCTGACA
>NC_068981.1:111556782-111557893 GCF_001194135.2 Octopus bimaculoides
TTTATATTTCTATGTGTTAAGTATATGGAGCATTTCGGTTTATGAGTTAGTCGAAATGCTCCATACACTTAATGCATAAAAATATAAAATTGTAATGGTATATCTTTTTTCTACCTCTGACGAGATTCAACTTTATAATGATTTAATTATTTTAACTAATTTTTAAAGTCTGAATCAAAACAGCTGTCGGGAATTATGCCTATTTTTGCAATTAATAAATATAATTATTAATTGATTTATCTCTTTTTTTTTTTTTTCTTAAATAAATATAAACCTCGGTTTATTTAATTACCTATTTTTGAATATTAAAACTAATATTTAAAATTAATAATAGTAAATTCATTGGATATCACTATCCCTTTCGTTACTGTATTTATTTTGAGATGCTCTGTGTTTCTTTCAATTACTTTCAATATAACAATGAATTTAGTGAAATAACTTGGTTATCATTCAGCTAGTGTTAGGAACATAAATTGTGACTAAGGTATGGTGGAGGATTTTAATTTAAAACTTATGAAAACAAGACATTTGTACTCAGAGCCAGAGCCAGTTTCAGCCAGGTTGGTAACAAAAGGGTTAATGAGGCTTATTTAACCTCTAACTGAACTTATATATATATATGTATACATATGTGTATGTGTGTACGTATATGACAATATGACAAATAAACTCTTTAACATGTCTTCAATGATTCATTACAATTTTTTCTGTACCAACTTTGCTTCAACACCAGTTTAAGCAAAAATTCCAAGTTAAAATTTACTACTGTTTGCAATTTTAGACATTAGACTTGCACTGTCGCGTTGTGCATCTTCAATATATGTATATGTATACATATGTGTGTATGTGTACGTATATATATATATCATCATCATCATCATCATCATCATCATCGTTTAATGTCCGCTTTCCATGCTAGCATGGGTTGGACGATTTGACTGAGGACTGGTGAAACCGGATGGCAACACCAGGCTCCAATCTAATTTGGCAGAGTTTCTACAGCTGGATGCCCTTCCTAACACCAACCACTCAGAGAGTGTAGTGGGTGCTTTTACATGTCACCCGCACGAAAACGGCCACGCTCGAAATGGTGTCCTTTATGTGCCACCCG
>NC_068981.1:111558817-111559785 GCF_001194135.2 Octopus bimaculoides
ATATATATATATATATATATATATATATATACATATATATATATATATAGTAAATCCCAAAAAACAAAGAACTAACACACAAAAAAAACAACAACGTGTAAAGTATTAGCAGATGCTCAGGGAAGGAAAGAAAGGTGGTCTTATGTTTCAAGCAAAGCTCTTCTTCAGAAACAGAAGAAAGTCCAATAGAAAAGGAAGTCGGAGGAAAAAAAAGTCATCAACAATTCACATATGGTTAGATTTTAGTGGTGGACTCTCTCGTCGAACGACCTGCACAACTGAATTGTTTATAGTGATCAAATGTTCATGGTGCACATTAGCTCACTCGCCATCAAATATATATATATATATACATATATATTTGAGTATTGCCATTGCCTGATCGAAAGTCCCATATGTGAAGGCTATAACCAGCTATTTTTGTGATAGATCTTACTGTTTTTTGCAAGTGATGCCTGTGCATGATGATTTTTTATAGTGAGGAAAGGACTTAAACAAATCCAATCCCACTCTCTGAACATGGACAACATAAACTTGTAAAGAAGAACTAGTGTACATCATCAAATAATGTTAGTACTACAGGTTTTCTCTGAGTTTCCCTCTCCGAGAGAGATATTGTGACAATAGAGGGGTCAGGTATTTCGATGTCTCCACATGTATACATACATGCATACATACAAATGTATGCATGCATGTTGGATGGCCATTGACTGCTCATGAGCTCTTCTGCCCTTTGACAGGTCTTATTTTTCGTCCAGCAAGGTGTCCAACAATCACCCTCCTCACCAAGCAAGCATGATGGGGTTGCCAGTTTAGTTGCTGATGACCTGACCATGCAACAGGTTGTACTGGGTTACATGTTACCAGTAGCACCCTAGCACCCAAGAGCAACCTGACATTATTTATTTATATATATATATATAAACATACATATACATATGTATATATATACATCCTTTTCTTGTTTC
>NC_068981.1:111560165-111561142 GCF_001194135.2 Octopus bimaculoides
TATGTTTTTCCTTAACAATACTATGCTGATGAGCGGAGTCTAGAATCATTCTGGTAATCGTGAAATCGGTCGATACATAGTTGAGTTATTTAAAAGAAAGTTGGTCTTCTTCTGTTGGTTGTTTTCCTCGCATTCGGTACTAAATGTGTTTGTTTTGGGAAGTCCAGTGTGTGACATTATTCTGTAGTAATGCCCCTTGTATAAATATAAATGAATAATTATATTCTTGGGAATAGAAATTTCCCATATGAATTTTTTTACACACTGGCTTCTTGATAAAATTCTTGTAAAAGATTTTTATCTTTTTTTGAATTTATATATATATATATAAACATACATATACATATGTATATATATACATCCTTTTCTTGTTTCAGTCATTTTGACTGTTGAGATGTTGGGTTTTTAGTGGAACAAATCGACCCTTAGACTCATTTTTTTAAGCCTAGTACTTATTCTATCAGTCATTTTTGCCAAACTACTAAGTTATAGTGACGTAAACACACCCACAGATTGTCAAGCGGTGATGGTGGGGACAAACACAGACACACAAACATACATATATACATATATATATACGACAGGCTATATATACACATATACAATGAGCTTCTTTACATTTCCGTCAACCAAATCCACTCACTAGGCTTTGGTCGGCACCAGAGAGTAGAAGACAATTACCCAAGATGAACCTGGAAACATGTGATTGAGAAGCAAGCTTTTTACCACACAGCCTGCATCTATACATACATGTATATACATACACATATAAATGTATATACAGAGACAGACAGACAGATAGATAGATATATGTATATACATAATCTACTCCATTATGTATATACATACATAATGCAGTAGCTAATTACGTCACTAAGTTTCGTGTGTATATATATATATAGAAAGATATATAGATACATACATACATACATACATACATATACAAACATATATATATATACATACATGTATATATA
>NC_068981.1:111561242-111564260 GCF_001194135.2 Octopus bimaculoides
TATATATACACGCTCAGACAGATATCGCTACAGGAAGCGGTCTTGTGTATTCGAAAGATGTATGTAGATACATGAAAAAAATTATAACCTCGGAAGAAAAATTAATAACTATTGCTGAATATATTTCATTGTTTTACTCCTACAAATGTTTATATCATTTCGATGTAGTACTGGCGACATCAACAAAATAAAGCAAGTGAATAAAAAAATTTAATTGAATGTAATTAGTTTTTGATTGATCTGTGAAGGCGAGATATCGATAGCAGAGACATTGTCGCATCCCAGCAATCAATGATGCCAATATCAGATACAGCGGTATCAATTGCAATATGATCATTATTCCCATGTTCTATAGTACTGATTAAAATATTCCGCACATAACGACAAATGATAGATATAATGTTATTGTTCACATTAATATTAATAACAACTACCTAAGCGTAGGAGAAGCAATAATCTAAGAATTGTTCTGCCAGATTTCTGAGAGCAATTTCCCTTCGTCATACTTTGTGTTTACAAGTGATATTGATAGATGGTTCTGGTGATAGATTTAGATTAGGACGAACTACGTCTCTATAACTAGTCTTGGAAGCATGTGATAAATGAAAAAATATCAAAACTAAACAAAAATAAGTCACACCTAAAAGACAAATTTAATAAAAGTACTCACCATCTATAAGCCATTCGCAGTGTGTTTCCATGGGGTAATTACCAGGCCCATCAGTGATAATACCATAAGAAGCATTAAGTACTTTCCTACCTCTACATTGTCTATAGTGATGAGCAGGAAAGACTGGGCAAGTGAAAATTGATATTACCAATCCTATACCCCAGCACAAAACTGTCCAGAAACTTGGTGTGTGAGAACGTGTTGATATAGCAGCTTTCGCTTCCATCTCCAAGGTCGCCATCTCATTTCAAGTCTCTTGTTGAGGGACAACTTCAATAAAATAAACGTAACCTGTGTCCGCAGGCAACCAGTTTAATAGATTGCCCATAAATTTAGATATTTAAAGTATCCAGAAAACATTAGAAGCATGAATAACGACAAAATTTTACGATGGCTTTCATGTATCAGAGTTAATATCCATCGCTGACATTGTCACTGACAAGTAGGTATAAATAAAAACTGGGACTTTTCGGAACGAAAAACGAAATTTTATTTCGCTCTAAAAAAAATGAAATCCTTTTTCTTCTTTTTACCTTTTCGCTTTTCTGGCTTCTTAAGATACAACACTGAATGTTTAGGGGTATTTGAAACAAAGGCAGTTTTTGAAATTCATTATTTGTAATTTTAAATTCATTTTATAATTTTCATTTTACTATTATCAACAAACCGTAGAGAAATAAAACAGCAAGCTATTCCCCATTTAATACAAGGATTATATATAATATTTACATAGTAGATTTAGGAATTTTATAAAATACAACAATTTGGAAAAAAATTACTGAAGATGACAAGAAGGATAAGAAGAAAAAAACATGAACAAAAACAAAAACCATAGAGAAAAATGGGTTGGGCACTGGTGTACACACTGAAGACTAACTAGCAACATAACCACGGCGCATTGTAGATGCGACTAAAATCATAGCACAAAGAAGGAAAACGAGTTTTTAGGGAGTAAAACCCAGATCAGTTCTGGTCGAGTATACCTATGGCACGAAAGTAATCAACCGAACAATTAGGTGCGACCCACAGATCAGCTATAGATGCATTATGCATCTGTGTAGCTGAAGACAATACTGCACACTCCAATATGCAGTGATGAATCGAACTAGGTGCAGTGTAACAATTTGGACATGTGTTATACTCTCCATTGGCCAATCTATTGCTGCACGTATGTTGTTGTTTAGTCCCACGTCGGCTCTGATCGAGTAGGCCTATGACCATTGATATTCCAATAGTGACCATCCTGCCCTTCTTTTCAGGAATAGTGCTCTCCATCTTACATTAGCTGATGTGTTGTATTTAAGGCGGGAGGGTGTGATTTGGAGTAATTTATTTGTTATATTGAGCAGGTCGAATGACCACGAAGTAACTTGTTGTTAATTAATTGTTGTTGTTGCTTAGAGACTGTCACTATCAATTTCACCTTTAATCACTCAAGGTGGATAAAATAAGTACCAGGAAAGAATTTAATCCTTCAAAATGAGTTGATTAGTGTACTTGGTGAGAGTAGCTCATTTGGTGTGACATGAATCTACTTTGATTTTTCGACTGTAGATTCAGTACCGGGAAAATGCACTTGTGTTGGGTTAAAGGGAAATTGGGATATTTACGGGTTTCCATGATTCGAACAACCAAGACTTAAGTGAATTTCACCACCACAACCATCACGATTGCTTTAAGCGCTTCCGCAGCAGCTAGTCTCCGTAATAGATGGTTTTATATATAGAAAGAAAAACATTAACAACAGAACAAAGAACCCAATAGACACACTTATACACATATACTTACTGTTTAACCAAATTAAACAAACAATCGATTTGTTACTTGGCTATTTAACTAATTGAAGGAGCGGAATTGAATCATGTGTGTTAATTATATTGGCATAATGACACTTCCTAGGCACAACAAAATACATATATAATCATATATATATATACAAAGGTGGGCACCGTTAATCGTTAATCCGTTAATCATTTGAAAATTAACGGAAGTTAACGTTAACGTTAACTTTTATTGAAAAAGGCATAGCTACAGTTTAATACCCATCGATTTTGTTGCCTCATAAATTCCAGAAAGATGGATACTTTTTAACGAAACTTTCACCAAATAATCGCTTATATCCTGTTGGTCGAGTGTATTTAAAGATTTGTTTGAAATTTTTTTCCGAGGGGTTAGGGAGAGGAGTTTCGGAAAATTCACAGGACCCGACATTTTCCCCCTCGTAACTTTCTGGAAAATACGTATTTTTTAATGAAATTTTATACAAATACATTTCAAATGGTGTAGATTACTATTACAAAGAAATTTGTGGGCAAAATTTTTGGAAGGGAACTGGGGTGAGGAATTTC
>NC_068981.1:111564593-111568944 GCF_001194135.2 Octopus bimaculoides
CACTCATCTATTGATATTTTTCAATATTTTTCTTCCCAGAAACAAATTTTATGGAATGATGATGTCAAAGTAACGCACGTGCAGTTCCAACCGAGCGAAGCAATGTTATGTGTGCGTGTGTAGTCAAATGTAACGCTTCTTTGTACATGTTATTTTGAATTGAATAATTCAAACCTGAATAGGTTCAAGAGAGATGTCCACAATATTTTCTTGTAACTTCGTAAATTTTTTACATACAGATTTGAAATTTTGTCAGTGGGTGCTTTATATACCACTGGTTTATTGTTATGTAATTTTAGCTGATCTTGCTGAGTAAATCTAACTTTTATGGACAGGTAAATTTAATTAACAAGTGTAAAAGCAATAACATTATGGATAAACACCAAAACTGAAATTCTTAATACATCTTACCTGTCTGATTTGTTATTAAAATTATCCCAGATGGTAACCGACAAAAATTTTACCAATTTTCAAGATGAGGTACATTAACTTTAATTAATTAAAATACAGGTATAATCAGTACAAGATTTTATTCTTTTGATAAATATTTCGTACCTCAGTGTGGAATAGTTTTTTCCACAGTTTTTTCGAGTGCATTCAACATATCTAACCTCCAAACCTGCCGCAAGCCACTTTTTTTTCCAGAAAAGAAAGGCGGAAGGGGTGGTGGGGACCTCGAAGTTTCCTATGAAGAGAGTTTTGTTTCACGGGTCTTTTTTTCTTTTCTAGGTTATTTTGCATGCTTTCAACAAATGTGACATCGAAATCATCCATAAACGGCTCCTTTTTCAAGAAAAGGAAAGATTTAGCTGCTATTTCTAGCATGCCCTACTACCACGTGACGGCTATTTGCATTCACCTACTTTTCTCCTTCCATTTATTTTTTCCACTTTATGGAAGTTATATTTTCTTTGTTGACATCCACCTCAGTTAATTTTGCTTTTCTCCCAGTTCTGTGCTTTCTGGAAGAAAAGCCCTCACATTATCTCAAAGCTACGAGATTCACTAACGTGATTTGTTTAGTTATTTAAAAGATTTCGTAGAGGAATTAGATGCAATGGGCTTTGGCTGGTTTAAACACTAAAGGGTTAAAAAGTGCCAAAACTATAAAATCAGCTTTTTGGGCTTTTTGAGGGCTTTAAAGCCCAAAAACTATAGCTTTTTTTATGCTTAGAGTTAAAAACGCCGATTTTATAGTTTTAGATTTCAAATGACCTAAAACAGGCTGATTTCATAGTTTTAGCCCTTTTATAGGTTTTTAAAGGCTTTAGAGTCAGAAAAGGATAAAAAAAAATCAAATGAAACACAATGTTAGTATTAAACTAAAAGAAGTTTATTAATAAAGTGGCCATAAAAAAATTAAAAAACATGTTATATACATCATTTAATCTTTCCACTTCTCCATTTTGTTGATAAGATTCATGTTGTCCTTCATGAAAGTTAACATACTAAAATTTTCATCAGACGAGGACAATCTCTTGGCACTCAAGATATCCTTGCCCATGGAAAATAAACATTCAATTGCAGCACTGGAAGGGAGGGTTGTGTTGAACTTGATGAACAAGAGGAAAACCATTATCTATAGAACATTATCAACGGCAACAAAAAAAGATAGAGATGGCATCCAGGGATGCCATCGAAAAATGTTTACGCCAAATATGGAACGAAACAAAGTTCATAAACAGATGGAAGTGTTTCGATACGGTAGAGATTTGCGTCCGAAAAGGAAGCAATGAAACACTCGACCACACCTCTATAGTCAGTAAAGCTGGTAATACTGCCGACTTACCTAGGTAGACGCACCTCCAAAATTAGAATTGGGGAGGTCACACCAGAGATGAAGGAGATGTGGTTGATAGCAGCCATAATGTCAAACATGAACGAGGAAGTACACATACTTAAAGCGACCAGAACACAACAGCAGAACTGGTCGGGCTATGACCTGGAAGTAACAATTCAGGCCACCCGAAGGGAGCTGGAACAAATTACAGATCTAATCATCCTGCCCGATGAAACAAAATGAAGAGTTATAGTAGGGGGAAAATGCTCAAGATGCTACAAATGTGGGGGAAAAGGCCACATAAAGGCTATGTGCCCACAGGTTTTGAAACTGGTGGCATACCCTACACCCAGCTTAACCATACAATCAGTTGAACCAAAGGGCATTAAATCATACAAACCCAGCAACCTACCAATGACCGATAGGCCGAAGGAGGGGAAGCCGACCAACAATACAACTAACCCAATGCAGAACAATATCCCAAAAGAAAAGAAGGCAACCGAAACCACATCAAAACAGCCCGAATTAGGAATTCAGTGAGTGAAGAGAGAACTATGAAAGATACCCACATCGAACTATCACCAATTGAAAGCATCGACGGGGAGGAGCCGGTCAGAAAAATAAGGGATACAAAAGGTAGCTTCCTAAAAAGTCTACCAACTGCAAATCAAGAACAGTAATCACAAAGCACACAGACAACTTAAACAAAGACAACCAACAATACGATGTCACACATTTCTCACACAAGACGCAAACAACCTACTCGTTTGTTACTTGCAATCCATTCACAGAACATTTCACCAGCATCATCACCTAGTAAAACGTACACCATTCCCAGTCCAGTCCCTCCAGACACCCAGAAACTCCACACACAGATACACTTGCTGACATACAAGAGACGCAAACTCCCCCAATCCCCTCCCCAAAAACAGCCTTCATAGTGACTTATAGGGCAGGAAATGCAGCACTGAAAAAAAGAATAACAAAACAAAAGTCAATCACAAAGGTGAAACTACTCAGTGGGGATTTTCCTCCAGATATGAGATGTACTCTCGTAGATAAAGAGAAACACCAGAAACTGACAGAGACATTTGGGTCGGATGTGAACCCGTTGGGACTGGAAGTGGTGATTTGAACCACAGTGATTTGAACTTTTATGTTTGCCTGTCTTTGTGCCGACCCCTCTGTGTTGGGCCTTTATGGCTAGAATACAATCATTTCGCAATTTCTCCTCCGTTCTTGTTGGAATTTGTCGTAATTGGTTATTACTGCTTGTTTCTTAAAAGTTTACTGTTTTGTAAGTTTTTTTTAAAACACTTTGTTTTTTTATGCTTTACAGCAGACTTGTTGATGTTTTCCCTCCTAGTTTTAAAGGAGGAAACAGTGTATTTTACTATGATGATATAAGTTCGTCCGACAGAAACTCGTCGGAGGAAGAACTGTTGTGTTATATTAACAACATAGTAAAAGGACCGTCTAAACGTGAAAAAGAAAATTTTAAGAATTGTGAACCTATCAACATGGATAAAAAAGTAAAAAGTTTTGCAGCTTTGGCTGGTGTTTCCCAGGAAGAGGTCAATTTCGAAAGGCGAGAGCTGGAGAAGTACAGAGGCTTAATGAAAAAGGAGGAGCATGAAGTTAAAGTGACCCCTCTTAACAAAGTTACACGAAGTATAGAAAGAAAGACGATTATTTTCAAAACGTTTGACATCAAACAAAAGAAAATAGAAGTGGTTTCAAGGGAACAGGTAGAAAGGTGCTTGAATCCCATTTGGCACAACATTACGTATCTGGCCAGGGGAAGGACATATGCAACGGTGCAGGTGCGGTTTATAATCGAAGAGAAAGCCAGGCAACACTCGATGTCCTCCCTAGTTAGAGATAGGCACTTCTTTACACAGTTTCCCTCGTACATACGCATCACATAGTCATACCAGCGCAATTGTCTCTCTTGCACACATCTGATACCTCTAATGCACAACTTTTCTCTCAAGATTCATACTCTCTGTCGTACGCATTAGAGGTATCAGACTGGCATTGCACATCCAGCAACGCATACTGGCTTCATTTCTTTCAAGCCTACGTGTGTCCTCGTAATTCTCCCTACATATATATGTGTGTGTGTGTGTGTGTGAATAAAAATAAATATAAAAAATAAAAAATATAAAAAAATATATACAAAAAAGGGTTTTGTATGATCGTGTATAGGGGAATATATTATTTAAAAGAGTTCCAACTCTGTCTGTTTTTTATGTTTTATTTATATTGTTATAAAATTAATGTGGGATATAGAATATGGAATATATAATATAAATGGCAAAATGAAATGAAGTATTGAATGTCTTATTGAATATATGAAATATTGAGTATTAAATATAGAGAATTAAATATATAAAGGCCAGTACGTACTTTCATGCCTATTGGCATTCATCAGGCCTCGTCTGACAGACTGTAACAGTCTGTAACAGACTGGCTGTTCTTTTGTCTTTTATACCTATTCCTTTGGACAGCAACAGTAGGTGTTTGGCTATTTTTAGAAATGATGACATTTGAGAGATTTTTTGTGTTTTA
>NC_068981.1:111569378-111571021 GCF_001194135.2 Octopus bimaculoides
ACCGCATCGGCTATCATTGCATTTGGACACACTGAATGTTTGATTTTTGTTGCTGAGGTCAAACCTTGCCTTTGTTAATAGCTTTTTCAAGTTTTTAGGTTGTCTCTTACTGAGAGTTATACTTTGATCTGTAATGATATTTCTCAATTCCTTACTTTGTGCAAGGATCGGTAAGTTCGCTTTAGCGATATTGAAGATGTTCTGGTGGCATGGATTTTGTGTCACTATAAATGGTATGATTTTTTTCCTGTTTTTCTCTTCTTTGCGGTGTCCTCAGTTGTTGTATGGGTATTTTCGAAGCTCGCTGAATACCATTTTCTATAAGTAGTGACGGGTACCTTTGCTTGAGCAGAAATTCTTTCAGTTCCATCTGGCGCTGATTTCTGGTTTTTAGATCCTCTACAATAGTACAGATTCTTCTGACTAAGCAGTATGGGATGTTGCGTTTTGTATGGGGAGGGTGGCACGATTTAAAATTCAGGTATTGGTGTGTATCTGTGTGTTTATAATATATATCTGTGGTAATGGCGGTGTTCTTTTTAACTACCATTATATCTAGAAATGGTAATTTGGTGCTGCTCATCTCCTTTGTAAATTCGATGGATGGGTGTAGGTTGTTCAGGAGGATGTTGAATTCTTCCACAGTGTTTTGAGATTTTGTCCAGATTATAAAGCAATCGTCAATGTATCTCTTCCATGCTTTTTCAATAAACTTCCTAAACTCAGTGTTGTATCTCTCTTCTATTTCCTGGTAGAGTTTTTGTTCTAAGTAACCCATCACCGAATTCGCATAAACGGGAGTAAACCTCGTTCCCATAGCCGTGTCTTTAATTTGGATAAAGTTCTTTCCATTGAAGAAGAAAGTATTATTTTCCAGGATAAGTCTCACTGAGTCTAATATAAATGTCTCTTAAATGTCATCATTTCTAAAAATAGCCAAACACCTACTGCTGCTGTCCAAATGAATAGGTATAAAAGACAAAAGAACAGCCAATCGGTTACAGTCTGTCAGACGAGGCCTGATGAATGCCAATAGGCATGAAAGTACGTACTAGCCTTTATATATTTAATTCTCTATATTTAATACTCAGTATTTCATATATTCAATAAGACATTCAATATTTCATTTCATTTTACCATTTATATTATATTATATATTCTGTAGTGGCGCGAAATTATAGCCGCCATTGAGAAAGTACTATTCTGCACATGTGCAGGGGACTTCACAACCGGAAGCCCCTCGAGTTGCGCATGCGTAGTAAAACTCGTACTTAAGCAGTTACTTTCATTATCTGTGTGAGTTGAGCTCAGACCTTCTACATAACACCTCGCTCCTCCACGAAGCACTTTTACACTGTTCTCTGGCAGGCATCAAGGAAGATCTTAACCTTCCATTACCGACTACAACTTAACCAGCGGCTGCTAAGCTGAATGACAGGAATTGTATAACCAAGTATCATCATAAATAAACCTTTTTATTATATTGTTAATTGTTCTGATGTCTCTTCATTTATAATGCTGTTAAAAGGTGATAGAGAGAGACTAAAGTCTGTATGACAACTATCATACTTATTACAATTCCATATTCTATATCCCACATTAATTTTATAAGAATATAAATAAAACACAAAAAACAGACAGAG
>NC_068981.1:111571342-111572272 GCF_001194135.2 Octopus bimaculoides
ATTAAACGCGTCACACGGTCGAACACAAAATTATATCAAATGATATAAATGTTATACTTCGATAACATAAAGATTTCGTAAATGCCAGTAAGATACAAGATAGAACACAACCGATAAAGATGAATAACAGTAATATTTATTGTAGCATTAAAATGTATGTCTGTGTGTGAGTGTGAATGCGACATAATAAAAGCACAATAAAAGACAGGCCGTCGTGTAAAGAAAAGAGTGTGTAAGTGATACATGTATGTGTATGCGTGAGATACAGCAGATAGAAAAAGAGTCAGTAATACATAAGAATTTGCCAGTTCTTAGAGTACACAATAGTAAGAGTCTGTATGTAAGAAGTTGAGGCGTGTGGGGCAGTGCGATCACTCGTCGTGATGTTAGGGCTTCCATGCCGAGCTGGGTTCTTGTATACAGATGTTCTTCGCAGGCTGGGCTCTTGTCAATTATTTATCGTGGTGAAGATGAATCACACAAACAGAATCGAAGAGAGAAGTGCTGCGGTAGTTTGGTTAGCTGGTGTACGTAGAAATCATGTTGGCGATGCTGGTAGTCGTAGTTGGAGATGCTGTTGACGTTGTCGCTGGAACTGCTGCTGCTGCTCTGTGTGGTACACGGAACAGGTCTCTAAGAGATCTGAACCGCGACGAATTTGCCGGGTATAATTTAGTCTATTTAAAGCAAAATAGGGGCTCCAGAGAGGCATTAGAAAAACACTATCATGTGACCTTATTAAGGGCTGTGATTGGTCAGTTTGCGTTCTGGCGGGAACGGTACGAAGCAGTTGCTGCTTCAAATAATAGTCATGTGATGGATACAGCAGGCTGCTCTCTACTACGCCCGCGCTTGTTTATATATAATGGCGATAGTAGTTTCACTACACACACACACACATATATATATATATATATATATATATATATA
>NC_068981.1:111572493-111576287 GCF_001194135.2 Octopus bimaculoides
AGTAAAAGAATAAAAGAATATCATCAGTAGTTCTTATATCCCAAAACGATGCACACTCTAAAACATTCTGACCAGCCATAACAACCTTCTAAATGTGTGTGTGTGTGTGTGTGTGTGTGTGTGTGTGTGTGTGTGTTCACATACCTGTGCACACACACATACTGATCTGTATAGAAGAGGTTGTTGATCGAAGCACTTTCCTTTGCTGAAGGCTTCACAAACATTAGTGATAGAGACATAGATGCTATCATGCATGCCAGGAAGACAGTGCTGTTCAATAAAGATTTGATGCGTGTCGAGCAATCTGACCCGAGGATTCCTTTGATGTGGCAATGAGAGCCTATGATGTGCTGACGTATGTGGTCTTATTGGGCTACATTTCCTGGGCACCTTAGGAAAGAAATTCCCTTTGGTCCTCTTCAGTCTCCACAGGGGCACACACTTGATAGGCTTAGAAAGGACCTGATTTGAGCCCTAGGCTTCATGAGACTCAAAATTACTATCAAGATGAATCTCCCCACCATAGACTTCTTAGATGTCACTCTAGACACACAGGCCCTATTACAAGCCAAATGAGAGACTGTCCTATATTAATACAGCCTCTTGCCACTCACCTATTGTGTTCAAGAACCTAGTGAATGGTGTCAGCAAGAGGATCTTGAATCTATCCTCCAGTCAAGATATCTTTGACGATGGCAACCTCTATTACAATGAGGCACTAGCATCCAGCGGGTTTAAGGACTGCGTCTCCTACATGTCAGGCCCTAGCACCCACAAAAGGAAGTGCTGCCAAAAAGTCATTTGGTTTGCCCCACCCTTCTCACTCAACGTCAAGACCTGTGACACACAGATACGGATACTTATTCAACAGGCATAACCTAAGGGTTTCCTTTAGTTGTGCACCCAACATGAAAAGTATATTAGCTAACACCCATAAAACATAGGAGGAGGCAAGTTGCTCTTGCAGAGTGTACAATTACTGTCTAGTGAGAGGCCAATGCAATGCTGAAGGAGTCATCTATGAGGCTGTGGTGATACCCAGACCTAACGACCACAGTAATAGCAGCAATGGATCATCCAACATTATTATGGTTTACTTATTTGAATATATATTTTCTTAAGAAGAAATTTTTGTTCATGTTGTGTATGATGATATTTACGAGTGAATGGCTTCACAAGTAGAAAAATAAGGGGAGGTAATTGGTTAACGTTATTGTTGTGGTGGTGGGCAAAGGAGATAACTGTTCAGTTTTCGGTAAGGGGACAAAAATCAATATACTAGCCAAAGGTATAAAGTTTACTCCGACCCCACGAAGATCTAACCATAATGAAATTAAAGACAATATTTCGGAATTCTGCAGAAAACTACGAATCGCAGAAGCACTAACTGGCTACAACAACGAAGATGAATCACAAGTCAAAAACAGAAGTAATTACCTTCTACATAAGGGTAGGAATAAAACACTTGATGACTTCTGCGACCATATCCAAAATTTCCCTTACACATCCCATAAACGGAAAATTAATTCGAACCTCAACAATCTAGAATGGAAAAATCTTATCGAACTACAATACGACAAAGACTTGACAATTAAAGAAGACAAAGGAAGTACTGTAGTTTTGATGGACACAGAACACTATAAAAACCTAGTATTATCCATACTAGAAAACGAATCCTTCTACGAATAAGTTACAAACTATAAACAACAAAAAACAATGAAAATCTTGCATCCTTAATTCTTCTATATGGAAAAGGCTCGACAGAAAAAGAAACAGACTACATCACGAACTTTAAATGCAAACCCAGTCTTTTTTACGGCCTTCCTAAAATACACCTGAGCAAGATAATCAATGAAGTCTGCAAACAAACACCAGGCAAATACATAAATATCTAAATGCCAGAAGACTTAACTTTAAGGCCCACTGTAGCTAGGCCAGCCTGTGAAACCCACCACCTAAGCAGTTTTCTAGACATCCTACTAAAACTTTTGCTGAAATACAGCAAAAGTTTCATTAGAGACGATTTAGACATGCTAGAACACCTACCAAAAACAATTAATGAAGAGGCAATATCGGTTCCCCTCGATGTTATCAATCTTTACACCAACATCCCACATGATTATGGAATAAAATCAAATAAATTCTGGTTGGAAAAGTACCCCGAAGTACTCACGGAATGCACAAACCAGATCTTTATTATCGGATCTTTAAAATTTATACTTCAGAACAATTATTTTCTATTTGATGATACATACTATCGTCAGAAATGCGGAACGAAAGCATCCCTTGTTCTTGCAATCCTAATAATGGGTTATTTTGAATTCACCTTATATGAAGTATCACTTCAGAAATATGATTACCCATAGCCTTTGCTGATTTATTTTCCTCCTATCTCGCGCGATTTTTATTCCTTATTTCCTCCTGCTGGTCCTCGCGCAATCGTTCTTTCCTTCTACGCTGACACTTACGTGCTGCGTCTCTCATGCGATTATCCATATTTTAAAACTTGCTAAAAAAACAATAAATCTCCAAAATTATTCACAGTGTTTCAACTGAAAAACATATACGAATGTATTAGTGTTTATTTCCACAATGCGACACTTATTGCAAACATGTTGTAGTGGCGGTTAATATCAGTCGCCATTTCTGGAGAGTTTATCCACGCATGCGCAGGGACTAGTCTTCCGGAAGGAATACAGGAAGAGTCTCATGCGCATGCGTAGTCATCCAATATCCAAGTGTTCCCGCGTATTTCTACCTCTTTTGCTCGCTGAACTTCGTGGAAGCTAGACGTCACAATAGCAGCTCTCCGACAACTCTACAATAGAGCCACATAGATAACCAGAGAGGAGAAAAATGACTTCTAACCACGCAACTTCATTGACGGCGTCTCATCTAACCAAAAGGCGACGAGCTACCGAATTCCCTCCTAGTGTGAGCAGAATTCTACTGTAATAAAATATTTGTTGTGTTGTTAGTTTAGAGTCTGCGTTCCGTTTTCTTCCTTAAGAAATTTAATGTACGGAATTGGGATACACCTAATGGTGTATAACCACTTCCCTACAATGTTTTAACTAACTTAAACTATACACACACACATAAATACATTCATATATATATATCTCTCTCTCTATATATATATAAAACACATCCGAGCATGGGGTGTAACCACCCCACTTATGAGTACCCCTCAATCATTGGACAATAAACTTTGCTTGCGAAGACTTATTGAGGCAAGTGAAATCAAATCAAAATCGCTGACATGGCCGATGACAGTACTGCCTGATTGGCACTCGTGCCAGTGGAACGTTAAAAGCACATCCGAGCGTGATTGTTGCCAGGGCCACGGATTGGCTCCCGTACCAGTGGAACGTAAAAAGCACCATTCAAGCGTGATCGTTGCCAGCGTCGCCTCACCGGCGCATATGCAGGTGGCACGTGAGAAACAACATTCGAGCGTGGTTGTTGCCAGTGTCACCGGACTGGTTCCCGTGCAGGTAGCACGTAAAAAATACCTTTTGAGTATGGTCGTTGCCAGAACCGCCTGACTGGCCCTCGTGCTGGTGGCACATAAAAGCACCCACTACACTCTCAGAGTGGTTGGCGCTAGGAAGGGCATCAGCTGTAGAAACTTTACCAGATCAGATTGAGCTTGGTGCACCAGTCATCAGTCAAACCGTTCAACCCATGCCAGCATGGAAAGCGGATGTTAAATGACAATGATGGTGGTGTCTCGTGTGTTTCCTTTAGTTTTTGTTTACTTACACACATCAACAAATGAGCCAGAAATTCAA
>NC_068981.1:111577340-111578065 GCF_001194135.2 Octopus bimaculoides
TATATATATATATATATATATGTCTCGAGTTGTAGCTGTAATTCAAAGGGGCCAGCCTTGTCATGTTCTGTGTGAGGCTGAATTTCCCTGAGAACCACGTTAATGTTATGCATGTCTGTGGAGTACTCAGCCATTTGTGAGTTAATTTTATCCTCGTGTGGTAATGAAAAGTGAAATTGACATCCAATATTTGCTGTGTATATGTATGAACTTTTCTTCGGATTTATGTATCTACTGTCTCTCACAGTTTCTCTCTTTCTCTTTCACTTCCTTTGTGTCCCTCTTCTCTCCCGCTTTTGATTTAACAATGTGTATATGTATCTATGTATCTACTTCTCTTGTGATGAATGCCGTCACCACTCACTGTGTCTTTCACTCTCTCTCTTTCTTTCTTACTTGATCTATGAAGTATTTAAAAACATAAAATGAACGCTGCCATCACTCTCCCTTTCTCTCTCACTCTCTCTCTCTCTCTCTTACTTCCTCTCTGTCCTCCTCTCTCTCGCTTTGCCACTTCTTTGAAGTAAGTGTGACACACACAACAGGTACATACAAAAACAAAAAGTTAGCATATTAATATTATTGATTTTAGATCACACCTTAAAAATCCAACAATTGCTTCAATTGCATTAACATATACATACAAGTACATTTATATATATTCATATATGCATACATACACACACACACACACACACATATACATACACACACACATACATATA
>NC_068981.1:111581988-111583603 GCF_001194135.2 Octopus bimaculoides
AGAACAACAAAAGTTATAATAGATGGCAGGGTCGGTACTTTTCACATTTCTGTAATTTTTCAGATTAACACCCGCACGATTACCCAACCCTAACCCTAAAACCCTAAACCTAACCCCAAACCCTAATCCTGACCCTAAAACCGTAACCGTAACACTAACCCTAACCGTAACCCTAACCCTAACTGTAACCCTAAAACCCTAACCCTGGCCCTAAAACCCTAACCCTAACACCCTAGTGAAAATCGTAGTATATTTACAAAACATTGACGAACATGAGTTATATCTTAATGAATGATTGTGTACTTGCACGTGTATGCGTTTGAGAGAGCGAGAGAGGAAGAGGTAGAGAGAGGGAGAGAAAGGAATAGAGAGAGAGAGAGAGAGAGTAAGGGAGAACGGAAGACAGTTATAATGTTGATGTGTGTATGTGTTTATGTGTATGTTGTTGTCACAGATCACATATGTGTGGTTTTGTGTGTTTTTACGTTTCTATGTTATGAAGAATATGTTAGAGGTAGAGGGATACAAGAAAACTATTAAATGAGAGAGAGGAAGAAGAAAGAAGATTTTGTATGTATCCCTTTCTCTCTCTCTCTCTTTCTTTCTCTCTCTCTCTCTCTCTCTCTCTCTCTCTCTCCCTCTCTCACTCTTACTCTCTATATTTTATGTTGAGCCCGTGGTATATATGTGTATAAGAACGCCGTTACAGGTAGAAGGGAAGAAATATAAAAGTTGCTAGAAACAACAGCCAAATCTCCCTTAAATCACACAAAGTAAACGAAATTTTAAAAAATCTAATTACTGCACTGGAAAGTTCACATCGAGAAAATTCCATTGATGTAAAAATTTTTTACGAAAAAGTGGAAAATGTGGATTTCTATAAACTTTTAAAAAGGCTTCACACAGACACACAACTTCAGCTTTATATATCAAGATAACTGAAGAATTATTATATTCAACAACATATACAACCACCAAGGGCCTCACTGGATAATTTAAAAACTAAAAATTATAGAAAAGACAACAAAATATTTATTTATTCATTATAATAAACTCTTGTATAGGAATTAACCTTAATATGTAATAATTGAAAAGTTATTATAATTGATAATAATATATAAAATTACCTATGACTACACTTGATAACTAAACAATAAAGATAACGGATAAGATAATGTGGTATGACGTCTGTGATTGGGGAGCTGACTGGAACGGCGAGCTGACCGGAAGAGGAAGAAGGGCAGAGAGAGCCTCGAGGGATTTCGTGCCCTTTTCGAACGGGGTTGCTGTGAGGAGAGGACATGCCAAGCGATCGTCTAGGTGTTGGGAGAAGCAGCTGCTATTTCTAGTGTTCTTCCGGTCAGCGAGCCACGAGGATTGGATGCTACCTCTGATGGCGGTGGTGCAGCCGACGAAAGGAAAATCAAGACCCGGTTAGGGGAAACTGGTATGTGCCCAAGACGGAATGCGGGACGGTTTGGTGTGATGCTAGCAGTATAGCGATAGGGGTTGTGTTAGAGATTGAAGGTGCTGAGGTGGAGGATGCGGCCTGGCTATGGAAAGCGGACGACTTCAACCACATCAATGTCGCCGAACTAGATGCGGTGCTGAAAGG
>NC_068981.1:111584127-111589724 GCF_001194135.2 Octopus bimaculoides
GTTGAGGACAGGCATTGCTGATGAGATTGCTCGCATTTTGAATGGGATATTCTTGAAGAGGGATCCCGTGGAAGAACTGCTAATGGACAATGGGGCGGCATTTCGTTCGGAAGCGTTGGGGGAGATGCTCGACCGGTGGAAGGTGCGATATTTGTTCAGAGCGGCGTATAGGCCAAGCGGCAACGGAATCGTTGAGAGGCACCATTGGACGATCAAGGCCATGGCTGAAAGGGGGAACATTTCGCCCCTGGAAGCGGTCTTCTGGTATAAGCGGAAGAGTCTGTGCTGCACAGAGCAGTGTTCAAGTATGAATGAAGGCATCCCAGTAAGACGCTGGAGTACTGCAAGGAAGAGAAGGGACCTGCTGGCGTGAAAGTAGGGGAGGAAATTTGGGTCAAGCCGCTGAAGGCACGTTGCACATCACAATGGGGCAGGGGAACAGTGACGGCAGTTAATTCCAGAAACAATGTATCCATGGATGGAATGCCGCGTCACGTGCTGGACCTGCGCAGGATAGCCACTTCGTCGGATGAAGAGCGCGATGGAAACGAGGCACCTGGCTTGAGAAGATCTCGACGCATAAGGCGCCCGCCCGGTTGGATGGTGGACTTCGAAGTGGAGTAGGGGCAGACGTGATCTTTAAGATCAGGGTGGCATGTGGTATGACGTCAGCGACTGTGGAGCTGACCAGAACGGCGAACTGACCGGAAGAGGAAGCCTCGATCGGGATTTTGTGCCCTTTTCGAACGGGGTTGTTGTGAGGAGAGGACGTGCCAAGTGATCGTCTAGGTGTTGGGAGAAGCAGCAGCTATTTCTAGTGTTCTTCGGGTCAGCGAGCCGTGAGGATTGGATGCCGCAGGACAGACTCGTACTTGGAAGGAAAACCGAGGTAAGCCGATTACATCTACTCGCACGCATACACCACAGATAATTAAATACCTATTTATTTTTATATTATACCCTTTTATATGAATTAAGATTATTATATAATAATAGAAAAATTGTTATGATTAATAATATATACAAATCTTGATGATCTCAGTGGATAATTACAGAATAAAAATTAAAGATAAGCATTCTACATTATACTCAATAGAAGCTTAACTATTTTTACATCACTATAATTAATTAATTACTCACTATAAAAGAAATTAACCTTATTATATAATAAATAATTAATTAAAAGATTCTATAATTAATAATTGAAATATTTGAATGTCTTTCTAAATTTATAGCAACATCTTAAAGTTAAATTCTCATTAAAGTTCAATAAAATTAATTTAGAATTATTAAATATAATTCTTTGAAACAAAGATTACGAGTAGCATTACCAATATTATACAATGGTGCTTAATTAATGATGGACTACTTTAACCCATTAGTGTTCAGCCATGACTGGCTAAAAATTATTTCCCTTTGTTTATATGAACTGGCCAAATCCAGCCATATCTAATTTCTCTTCGAAATTTGCTAAAAGAATAAACAAATCACATTATTGAATTCTCATAGCTTTGAGATAATGTGAGATAAAGCCTTTCCCACCTTTATTCAAGTAAAAATACCATGAAATATTTGAGATTTCTTGGTGTTTTCAACATTTGAAGAGAAGTGTATATCTTAGTTTTTAACGACACCGTGTCGGAAGGTATCGATTCCAACTTTGAAGGTTTTACTCTTGGTGATGTATAGAATATAAACGAAAACAACAGCGATGTGTCTTTGGATGAATCATATTGACATTTATGAGTCTTCGTCAGACAAGGAAGATTTTGATAATGTAAATGATAAAAATAAAAGTGATGAAAATGATATTGAAAACATTATGGCAACATGGTGGAAGATTACTACATCAACCACAATTCCCAATTTCACAGAAAAGACTAGTCCACAATACAGTCTAACCATAATATTAATAGAATTAATATTAATACAAGGTAAAAAAATGACTTACTATATTATCTGCATTTTGATCAGTTATACAATCTGAACCTAGTTCTGAATGATTATCAATAACATTAATTTCATTATACATATTATCAGTTCTACAATTATTTATGGCTTAAGAATTTAGATATTCACTAATCCTCTGTTTATTTTGTACTGCAATAATCTCAGCTAAATTTCTTGTGGTTGAATACGAAAACTTAACACTATGTCTAATATATAATTTCCCATATTTACTTGAAGGTGGGAAATACCTATCTAGTGTTGCAAACAATTTACGAGGGATATTAGAAGCTATTGAATATGAAAATGGAACATTATACCATATAATATTTGTTGATATATTTTTCCTATCATTTCTATAAACTTTTTTGACAGTATTACTTTTATTAAAATTGAGTCTTTTCTTATTATAATTTTTATTCATAAATTTGTAGTTTTTATTATTGTTGTTGTTACTATTACTTTTATTATTTCTATCTAAATTTTCAGTTTTCTTATACTCTTTTTAAATTTTCAACATCTCTAAAATTCTAGATCTTTATTATTATTATGATGACTCTGGACATAGTAAACCTTATTCAGCTTCCAATAACGCATGGTTATAATGTTTGATTTTGCTTAATCATATCTTCATTAGCCAAAAGCCTCAAAATACAAGTTGATACATTCTTAACTATTAAATTTACTATGCTTCTTGGATGATTAGAGTTTTTATTTATATATGTTAAGCATTCATTTGGCTTATGATAAGGTTGGTATAATTCATTATGTAAATCAAGAGTGATATCCAGAAAATTATCCCTAGTATATTCATTTTCAATAATAATAAAAAGACCAAGACACTTAGAGAATTTATAAAGATTTTTTCTATACCTTTCTAAATTAACCATATTAGATTTATATACAGTGAAAAGAGCATCATCTCTATATAATCCACCTCCTAATTCAGGAAATGATTTACCTATGCAATAAAGAATATAAATTGGTAACTTGTGCCAAATCACTTGATTCCATTGTAAAATTGAAAAAATCAGGTCTACCAGTTCTAGTCCAATATTTATCATCAAATTCAATAATGGTTTTTCTAGCCTCTAGAATAATATCAACCTCACTTCTAGATAAATCCAAATTCTCCATAGTGGAAAGCAAAGCTTTATTCAGTAGGATTGGGTTGATAGATGAGTAATAATTGGAAATATCCAACCGAATAAACTTAGTATGTTGTTTACTATTAATGCTAGAAAACCAGTCAATAACTTCCAATGAATTTGACCACAAAGATAACCTAATGTATTGTTTAGGAATATATTTATCAATAATAAATTTAGTAATCTTACCAATATCTGATTTGGATGGGCAAATCATTTTAACTTGGGGAACAGTATTAAAATTAGGCTTATGATCCTTCAAATTAATTCTTGGCATTTTAAGAGTGTAAAGTTCGGTCTGATCATCAACTTGTAGATTTTCAGCAATGTTTTTCACAGTTAGGTTGATGTTCATTAAGCTCTCTTTCGAGGTAATTATATAATCCTCAGTAATTTGTTTTTTAATTAAGGATAAATAGTGTTCTGGTTCCAGATGATAAAGATTTACAGTTTTATCTAAATGAACAAGAATTCCAGGTTTACTTTTAAATTCCTTCAATAAAAAGAGCAATATTTTTTAAGATGATGAGGGTTTCATTTCATAAGGAATCGATGGCATTAAACGTTTTAACTATATTCCACATTTCAGTTTCAAAATCTGTCAGTAATGGATTAAAAGGTGGAATCTTTCTGGATGTAAAAATTTGTTTAATATGATGAATATCAGTATCAAAAATACCATTACTCTTCTTATTGAAGTAGTAGGCGTACCACCTCATATGGTAGATAAGTGAATTAGTCTTATGAATCAAAATATTCAGATATTATTTTTTGGTTGGTAAAGGCATATCCTTTAAAGATGTGTTGATAAAAATTTTCTCCATATGAATGAAAATCTGCTGTAAGCACTCCAAACCAATAGAATAATAGAGTATATGAACAGACAAAAAATGTGATTAAAAAATCCTGGCAGATATCAAGTAAGCACTCAGTATAAAGTATATCTATAATTTTTATTCTGTAATTATCCACTGAGATCATCAAGATTTGTATATATTATTAATTGTAGTAATTTTTCTATTATTATATAATAATCTTAATTCATATAAAAGGGTATAATATATAAAAATAAATAGGTATTTAATTATCTTATCCGTTACCTTAATTCTTTAGTTATCTAGCATAGTCATCAGTAATTAAATATATTATCATTAATTATTATAACTTTTCAATTATTATACGATAAGGTTAATTTCTATATTCTTTTATTCTTTTATTTGTTTCACTCATTTGACTGCGGCCATGCTAGAGCACCACCTTTAGTTGAGCAAATTGACCCCAGAACTTATTCTTTGTAAGCCTAGTACTTATTCTATCGATATCTTTTGCTGAACTGCTAAGTTACAGGAACGTAAACGCACCAGCATCACTTTTCAAGCAATGTTGGGGGAACAAACACAGACACACAAACATATACATACATATCTATCTATCTATCTATCTATCTATCTATATATATATATATATATATATATATATATACACATGACAGGCTTCTTTTCAGTTTCTTTCTACCAAATCCACTCACAAGGCTTTGGTGAGCCCAAGGCTATAGAAGAAGACACTTGCCCAAGGTGCTACGCTGTGGGACTGAACCCAGAACTGTGTGGTTGATAAGCAAGCTACTTACCACACAGCCACTCCTGCCCCTATATAAGAGTTCATTATAATGAATAAATAGATATTTTGTTGTCTTTTCTATAATTTTTTATTTTTTAACTGTTAGTGGTTGTAGATGTTGTTAAATATAATAATTCTTCAGTTATTATAAAATAAAGTTAATTCCCATACAAGGATTTATTATATTAAATAAATAAATAACTAGGTAATTAACTATGGTGATGTAAAGTATATAAGTTTCTATTAAGCATTACGTAGAATTATTATCAGTATTCTTTAGTTATCTATTAAGTATAATCTAGAATTTTTGTCAGCAGTTTTTGTTCTTTAGATATCCAGTGACATCATCAATTTTAGTAGATAAATATACTTGTCTCCTATGTCAGGCTATTTTTTTCTTTTAATTTTTATGTAGATTTCAAATTGTCAAAAAATATGGAATTAGTATGATATTTTTTATTTTCTATTTTTATAAACCAAATTAGTTATTCAATGATGTTGCTCTTGGTTGAATGAATGAATGTCCAAAGTTAAATTTGGTTAGGTGTTTCTTTTTGTTAGCATTTTTTAATAGCTAAAATTTTTTTAGATGTTTAGATGTTCAGTTAGATAATGTTGTGTTGACATAAATTTTCGTACATATTATTAATTTTAATATTATGTATGTGTGTGTGTGTGTGTGTATGAATATATATGTGCGTATGTATGTATGTATATTACTCTTTACTCTTTTACTTGTTTCAGTCATTTGACTGTGGCCATGCTGGAGCACCGCCTTTAGTTGAGCAAATCGACCCCAAGACTTATTCTTTGTAAGCCTAGTACTTATTATATTGGTCTCTTTTGCCGAACTGCTAAGTTACGGGGACGTAAACACACCAC
>NC_068981.1:111589790-111592522 GCF_001194135.2 Octopus bimaculoides
TATATATACATATATATATATACGATGGGCTTCTTTCAGTTTCCGTCTACCAAATCCACTCACAAGAATTTGGTCGGCCCGAGGCTATAGTAGAAAACACTTGCCCAAGGTGCAATGCAGTGGGACTGAACCCAGAACCATGTGGTTCGTAAGCAACCTACTTACCACACAGCCACACCAGCGCCTATATATATATGAAAATTTTTTTTTCAGAATGAGATGAAAGACCAAGGCTGTGAAGATTTTAGAATATAGCCTTGGTTTTTTATCTCATTCTGAAAAAAATTTTTTTTATATACACGTGCTGATATATGACCTACGTTGGACTCCTTATTCACATTATCACCGAACCTGGAGCTTAACTATGGTCTATCCATAGCACTTACTCAGCATTACCTGACATCTTTGAGTCTTATTGACACCATTACCTCTCATAACCTCTATGTATGTATATATTAATGCAACTGAAACAGACAGAGAGAGACAATTCTTTAGAGATGAAGATCAGTTGCAATGGGAGGAGTTGATTTTCATGAGAATGGAAACACAAACAGCAAATGTGTTGTACCTTATCATGACACTTTTAAGAACATTCAAATGCCACTGCAATGTTGAAATCATTGCCTCAGTGAGGTCAATTAAGTATATCATCAAGTTCATGCTGAAAGGAAATGACCAAGCTGCTATTCAAATAAACAATGGTAACAAAATTAGTCAATATCTCATGAGTGGGTATATTGGACCATCTGAAGCAGTTGCATCCATTTTAGGATTCTCAATTCATGAAAGAGCACCTGCAATAGTGAAACTGCAAATTCATCTACCAGATAAACAAAGAGTATGGCTCAGAAATTATGAGGATATATATAGCTGCCAATGAATGACATGAGAACAACATTGACAGAATTTTTATCATTGTGTAACAATGATGACTTTGCAAAACCATTACTTTATGCTGAAGTACCCATGTATTTCATTTAGAATAGTAGTAAAAAAGAATGGCAAAGAAGAACACAAGGAAAATAGTTTAAGGTCATTTGAACATATTCAAAGAAGAAACACTTGGTTGTATTTATGCTGTCAAAGGCAGGAGGCCTGTATTATTTAAAAATTTTTTGCATGAAGTTTGAAATAGAATTTTTTCCTTTCTCACTAACATTTCCAACTTGGAGTGGTTGTGACCCAACAGGTCACGGTGAGCACATCTAGTATATCAACCTCATCATTGTCATCATCATCGTTTAACGTCCACTTTCCATGCTGGCATCGGTTGGACGGTTTGACTGAGGACTGGTAAGCCAGAGACTGCACCAGGCTCAATCTGATCTGGCAAAGTTTCTACAACTGGATGCCCTTCCTAACGCCAACCACTCTGAGAGTGTAGTGGGTGCTTTTTGCATGCCACCGGCGGTTCTGGCATTGACTATGCTCAAAAGATGTTTTTACATGCTACTGTATGGGAGCCAGTCAATTGTGGCACTGGCAAAGACCATGCTCAAATGTTGTTTTTCATGTGCCACCAGCACATGTGTTGGTAAGATGACGCTGGCAACGATCACGCTCGAATGGTCCTTTTCACATATCACCAGCATGGGGGCCAATCCGTGGCTCTGGCAATGATCATGCTCAGATATGCTTCTTTTAACATTCCACTGGCACGAGTACCAATCAGGTGGTACTGTCATCAGCCACGTCAGCAATTTTGATTTGTTTACACTTGCCTCAATAGGTCTTTGCAAGCAAAGTTCATTGTCCAATGAATGAGGGTACTCAGAAGTGGGGTGGTTACACCCCACGTTCAGATGTGCTTTTAATGTTCCACTGGCACGAGTGCCCATCAGGCAGTACTGTTGTCAGCCACATTAGCAATTTTGATTTTGATTTCACTTGCCTCAATAGGTCTTCACAAGCAAGGTTTATTGTCCAATAAATGAGAGGTATTCATAAATGGGCTTGTTACACCCACTGGCATAGGCCATGGGCTATGGTCTCACTTGGCTTCTCGGGTCTTCTCAAGCACAGCATATCTCCAAAGGTCCCTGTCACTAGTCATTGCCTCAGTAAGGCCCAATGTTCGAAGGTCGTGCTTCACCACCTCATCCCAGATTTTCCTGGGTCTACTTCTTCCACAGGCTCTCTCAACTTCTAGGGTGTAACATTTTTCCACACAGCTGTCCTCATTCATTCACAACAGATAGCCATACCAGTGCAGTCGTCTCTCTTGCATGCCACATCTGATGCTTCTTAAATCCAAGTTTTCTCTCAGGTCACTTACACTCTGCCATGTATGCACACTGACATTACACATCCAGCAGAGCATACTGGCTTCATTCCTTGCAAGCTTACGCATGTCTTCAGCAGTCACAGCCCATGTTTCACTGCCATGTAGCATGGCTGTTCGTACACATGCATCATACAGTCTACTTTTTACTCTGAGTGAGAGGCCCTTTGCCACCAGCAGAGGTAGGAGCTCTCTGAACTTTGCCCAGGCTATTCTTATTCTAGCAGCTACAATTTCAGAGCATCCACCCCTGCTACTGACTTGGTCACCTAGGTAACAGAAGCTATCAACTACTTCTGGTTTTTCTCCTTGGACTGTGACAGAAGCTGTTCTCTACACATTTTCTGTGTTTATAGCACCTGAGCATTTGCCACATACAAAATCTATCTCCCCAGTTAGCCTCCTTTGATATTGCTGTACCTCTTATGTGTCCATAGCTTACACTGGGTAC
>NC_068981.1:111592542-111603507 GCF_001194135.2 Octopus bimaculoides
TATATATATATATATATATATATATATATATATATATATTCCTTTATTCCTTTACTTGCTTCAGTCATTTCACTGCAGTCATGCTGCAGCATCACCTTGAATGGTTTTAGTCAAAGAAATCCCCAGGACTTATTCTTTGTAAGACTAGTACTTATTCTATTGGTCTTTTTTGCCAAACTGCTAAGCTACAAGGACATAAACCCACTAGCATTCGTTCTCAAGCGATGATGGGAGTACAAACACAGATAGACACACACACACACATGTACATATATATCATCATCATCATCATCATCGTTTAACATCTGCTTTCCATGCTAGCATGAGTTGGATGGTTTAACTGAGGACTGGCAAGCCAGGAGGCTGCACCAGGCTCCAATCTGATCTGGCAAGGTTTCTACAGCTGGATGCCCTTCCTCACACCAACCACTCCGAGAGTGTAGTGGATGTTTTTTATGTGCCACCAGCACAGTGGCCAGTCTGGCTTGACTGGCATCAACCATGCTCGAATAGTGCTTTTTACGTGCCACTTGTATGGGTGCCAGTCCGGTGGTACTGGCATCAGCCACAACAATGATTTTACTTGACACACATATACATGAGTAAGCACATAAATGCAAAACATGGTGAAAAAAATAGTACATGAATACCAAAGGTAGAGTAATATGCTTTTATTATTAAACCTGCAAAAACATCTCAAAAATTTTAATAGATTTTGGGGTTGCTTTTGTATGAAGCTTCAATAAAAAAAAAGGATATATATATATATATATATATATATATATATATATATATATATATATATATAATACAGATTGGGACACAAACGCAAAACATCCAGACAGTTAGGTGATACAAGAAAGGGACAAAACATACAGATAGACGATACAAAGAAAACACGGACAGGTCATTCGGAGTTTTCTCTCTTCAGTCAAGATCCAGATTATCCTTGCAATTTCAGTTGGTTATTCTCGATATTGCTCCAATCTGGCCAGCCCCAAGGAAAGACTAAGCTAAGAGCATTAGATTCCTTGGAAGAAAGCAGCGAATATATACAAAAACAAGGACGGAAAAAAACGAACAATGTTACACAAATACAGTAAGGATAATAACAGGACAAAACAACAGATGTCTTTCGACTAAGGACGAATCAAATTAAGCTGGCATGTATGGAAATAAGGCCTTACAGCAGGGATACAAGATTTTACAGACACAGGAAGGAATAACGATGTTGCACGCACAACAGCCGGACAAGAAAGAAAGGTCAGGCTTGGCCAAACACTGGTCACATGGGAAGAGAAGAGAGAGAGGTAGAGGCAGGGACAAAAGAATTAATGAGGGGCGAGAAAAACTGACAGGGACACAGTGAAGTGAAAAGTGGAGGGAAAGTGAGCAAGAATAGAAGGCAAGGAAATGTGAGCGAGGGGGAACAATAGAACGAACAGTGGAATGACCGAGTAAGGGTAAAGGAGCTGATAGACAGAAATAGAGTCATACAAGATTTAGAAAAATGTATACCTACATATAAGAGACAAGGTGTACACACACACACACACATAGTACATGAATACCAAAGGTAGAGTAATATGCTTTTATTATTAAACCTGCAAAAACATCTCAAAAATTTTAATAGATTTTGGGGTTGTTTTTGTATGAAGCTTCAATTAAAAAAAAAGTATATATATATAATAAAAAAGTATATGTATATATATAACCCCCAGCATAGACTAGTCATTAGTGACTCTAGACTCCAGGCCAGAATGATGCCAAAAAGCAGACCAATCTGGAAAAGAAGGATTTGGAAGCTTAAGGATCCTTCATATGGTCAGAGATTTAGGGACATCCTAATTGAGAAATTTCATGAGAGGGAGGAGGAACTACAGACTTGTAACATAGAGGGAAACAGGGAATTTCTACGGGACAGTTTGCTGAGTGCCACAAACCAAATCTGCCGCTGGTGCAAAGTCCCATCCAGACCTAGAGTGTTGTGGTGGTGCAATGATACTGTAGACAGGGCCATTAGAACAAAGAAACAGGCCTGAAAGGCCTGGAAGAGTGAGGGCAGCCAGGAATTGTATCAGATAGCCAGAAGGGAAGCTAGGAAATAAGTATATCTAGCCAAGGCAGAAGCAGAAAAGAAAAAGTGTGCCTATGTTCAGCATTGTGAGGACCAAAGACTTGAAGTGTTTCAGATTGCAAGACAGTGTGTGAGAGAAAAAATTGTGATGTCATAAGAAAGAAATGTATCTGCATGGATGATGGTGCATGTGCATTTAAATATTGGAAATGCCATTATGAAAGACTGCTGAACATGGAGAATGAATGGGAGGAGGAGAGTCTGCCAAATGATCCAATTGAGGGATCAGCAATCCACATTGACAGTACCTTGGTAGATAAAGCAATTAAAGATATGAAGACAGGGAAAGCCCCCAGCTCATCAGGAATCACTGCTGAAATGCTTAAAATATCTGATTGTGAGGGTTTTGGTCTAGTCACTTGTATTGTAAATCAGGTGGTTCACAAAAGAATCATACCCAATTACTGGTGTAGTAGCACCATAGACAAATGCTACAAAGGTAAAGGTGATGCCTTAAAAATAATTACAGAGGTATCTAATTGTTGGTGATGAAAATTATGGAGAGAGTCATAGCCCAACTAATTCGAGAGAGAGTTAGCCTAGATGAGATGCAGTTTGGTTTTGTGCCAGAGAGAAACACCACTGATGCTATATTTCTGATGAGGCAGTTGCAGGAGAAATACATAGCCAAAGATAAACCTCTGTACTTGGCTTTTGTTGATTTGGACAAAGCCTTTGACAGGGTCCCCCAATCCCTTATCTGGTGGTCAATGTGGAAACTAAGCATAGACGAGTGGTTCACTCCATGATGCCCAACACTCAAAAGGTGCTTTTTATGTGCCAGTTACATGACACTAGCATTGACCACAACGTTTGGCAGACTCTCCAACTCCCATTCATTCTCCATATTCAACAGTCTTTCATAATGGCATTTCCAAGCCTGTTTCTTTGCAGAATCATTAAAAGCAAGTGCACTATCATCCATGCGAACACATTTCTCAACTATGACATCACAATTTTCTCTCATACACTGTCTTGCAATCCAAAATACTTCAGTTCATTGGTCCTTACAATGCTGAACATTGGCAAACTTCTTTTCTGCTTCTCCCTTGGCTAGATATATTTGTTTCCTAGTGTCCCTTCTGTTTATCTGATACAGTTCCCTACTGCCCCCACTCTTCCAGGCCTGTTCTTTGCTCTAATGGCCCTGTCTACGGTATTATTCTACCACCACATTACCCTGAAGGGACTTTGCAAAAGTCACAGACTTGGTCTTTGGCACTCAGCAAGCTATCCTGCAGGAATTCCCAGTTGCCTTCTATGTTACAAGTTTGTAAATGCTTATCCCTCACATGAAATTTCTCAATTAGTATGTCCCTAAATCTCTGACCGTATGAAGGATCCATAAGCTTTCAAATCCTTCTCTTCCAGATTGGTCTGCATTTAAGAGCAACCATGCATCTTGCTGTCTGGTGAGAGTGAAATCTATTTGGCTAGCAGAGTCGCCTGATCGATAGGTTATCAGGTGGCTGGCTTCCTGAAGCTGGTGTTGCAGACCAAAAGGTTATTCACATCACAGAACTCCAGTAGCCTTGTTCCCTCTTCATTTCAGGAACCAATTCCATGACCCCCATATAGATATATATATATATATATATATATATATATCTTAATTTCTTTATTTTTAAACTCTCACGCTTCATGTCCTTCTTTCTATATTATCTCTCTCATCCTTCACCATGATGGCAAATAAAAGAAATCGTTATTATTATTATAAGGCGACATGCTGGCAGAATCATTAGGCAGCGAGCTGGCAGAAACTTTAGCATACCAGGCGAAATGCTTAGTGGTATTTCGTCTGCCGCTACGTTCTGAGTTCAAATTCCACCGAGGTCAACTTTGCCTTTCATCCTTTCGAGGTCGATAAATTAATTACCAGTTACACACTGGGGTCGATGTAATCGACTTAATCTCTTTGTCTGTCCTCATTTGTCTCCTCTATGTTTAGCCCCTTGTAGGTAATAAAGAAATAAAAATCATTAGCATATTAGGTGACATGCTTAGCGGTATTTTGGGGTTGATAAATTAAGTACCAGCTGAGTACTGGGGTTGATGTAATCCACTTTTTCCCTCCCCCAAATTTCAAGCCTAGTAGAAAAGGTTATTATTGTTGTTATTATTATTATTATTATTATTATTATTATTATTATTATTATTATTATTAAGGCAGCAAGCTGACAGAATCATTAGCATGCTGGGTAAAATGCTTAGCGGTATTTCGTCTGTCACTACATTCTGAGTTCAAATTCCACTGAGAATGACTTTGCCTTTCATCATTTCGAGGTCAATAGATTAAGTACCAGTGAAACACTGGGATCGATGTCATCAACTAGTCCTCTCCCACCAAATTGTAGGTCTTGTGTCTTTAGTAGAAAGGATTATTATTATTATTTTGGTTTGGCTCAGGTTTAGTCTTATCCCTGGTAGGATTTAAGTGGGTAGCAGGTTACTACCTGTAACCTTAGGTATCCACAAGTTTTCAGCACAGTCTTTCAAGTGGTTAGAACACTCCTGATAATCCTTGTTGTCCCTAAGAGACAAACTTTCTGTAGGAGCTCTACCAGGCATTCTATTTCAATCCCCTTCAGCCATTTGTCTATATCTTTGCTTACTGTTCACAACACACCAATTACTATAGGCATGACCTTTATTGTTCACACACCCCAAATTGTTCCTATTTCAAATTTTAAGGGGTTATATTTTCTTTATTTTTCTTCCTCTTTTTTTACTATTCTGGAATCAAACAGGCATGATGAGTCAATAAGTAAGCAGCTTTGCTTTTCTTTATCTATAATTTATCTATTATTTTCTAACTTCTTGTTCATTTGAACAGGAAAGTCCCACAAAATCTTACATTTCTCTGACTTTAGTACTCTTTTGACTCGATAATTGTGCAATGTATTTCCAGCATCAAATCCCCATTTCTGGCACAGTTTTCGGTGTAAAATTTTTACAGCCTGGTTGTGTCTCCATTTCTTATATTCTTCCTATGCAAACTTGGGGCATTCTGCCACAATGTGTGTCACTGTTTCATTCCAAGTTCCACAGGCTGTTCATTTTCCCAACACATTCTCTCTCTATATTCTTTGTGAAGTTGTTTGATCTTGGGCTGCTACAATTAGGCTCTCTGTGTCTTTTTTAATTACCCCTTTTTTTAACCAAGCCCAGGATTTTGTTCCACATACATCTTCAGTGGCTCTCCAAAATTGGCCATGCAGAGGTTTCTTTTCAATCTGTCTGACATGCTCTCTTTGTACTTAATTCTTATTCTTTTCTTCTGTTACACACTTCATAACCTATTCTCTATTAACTGTCTTTAGCAGTTTTTCTGTGCTGCTCTGTAAATACTCTACTAGACTTTTTCTTTCCATCTATACACATTCTTCTACTGCTATTAAACCTCTTCCACCCTGGTCTCTCCTCCAGTACAGCCAGTTGATATCAGCTTTTGGATGGTGAGCTCCATACATCATCAACAACTTCCTAGTTTTTCTGTCAAGTTTCTTTATATCGTTTCTAGTCCAATGTGACTCCATATCTGATTAAGGGTACTGCTCTTGAATTTATTGTTTCAAAAAGATTTTTGTCATTCTGATTTAATTGCAATTATTTTCTTACCCTCCTTGTGTACTCCCTACTGGTAATTTGCTTCATTTCTTCATTTTTTATCTTGTCTGCTTCCAATATTCCCAAGTACTTATACTACTGTCTTTTCTTAAGTGCTCTCATAGTTTGCCCATTTGGCATTTCAATTCCTTGGCTACTTTCAAATCTTCCGTGTTTCATTTTCAAAATTTGAAACTGTTATCATTATTATTCTCATCATTAATTTATGAAGATTGACCTAACTCATCATGAAGTTACATACACAATTAGAAGAGTGCGATACAATATGCAATTAAATATAGATTAGCTTTGTTTATTGAATGAAACAACATTTTGACAGTATGTTTGTCTTCTTCAGGGTCAAAATGTAAAATGAAAAATACACAGAAATGCAAGAATTCAAAACTTGAAGTGAACTATCATGTGTTCCTTTCCAGAGAAAAGAGATCCTCAAGTCCTGCTTCATTAAAAAATTTTTAAAAAAAAGACAGGAAACAGAGTACATGGTCAGAATGTTTAGTATAAATATTATGGAATTCCCCTGTCATCTTGTTCTTCCTTTCAGGGAATATATTTATTTTCATGCATTCTAATATTTAGTACAATGTGATTCAAAAAGTTCTGTGTCAGAGTATTTTCAGTGACATCAGAATATTTTCTGAGAATGTGTACTTTCAGGTGATAGTCATATTTATAGTTGTTTAATGTAAAATGCTAGGCAACTTTCCTTGAAGTAGTGTTATTGTGAGTGATGGCATACCTATAACCATTAAATCTTTTGATTAATTTTTGTGTTCTGCGACCAACATAAATCAAGTTGTTTGGTGTATTTGGCTGCATACACTAAATGGGAAACAGGACCCCTCCACCTCTCTCTATGAATCATAACATTTCTATTTTAATAGGAGATAGATTTGATTGGTTGATGCTGTTGCACAATGAACTGGGCTTGCCTGTCTGGTGACAGTGTTTAGGAGTACAGCGTTCAGAATCCCCAGTAGGGTTTTGATTACAATTAGAGTTATTGGTTAGTAGTAGTCATATATTTTTGTTACTTCTAAATGTTACAATAGGCAAATGAGGAAATATTTCTTTGAAATGAAAATGTTTCTGTGAAATATGTTGGTAGACATCATGCAACACTTTTGAAATAACAGTGTGTTCTCTTCCCTTTTTTTCTTTTTCTTTGTACTATTTTTCTTGTTTTGTGACAAGTGAAACTTGACAATGTATTTTAATCTGGGAAGGAATGTATTTCTGCATTTCTGTGTATTTTTCATTTTGAAACTCAAGAAGACAAAAGTACTTTCGAAATATTGTTCATTTCAATAAGCAGTGTTTCATTACATATCACATCATACTCTTCTAAATGTGTACTTACTTCATAAGAGTTACATCAATATTAATAAATTATTGAAGTCAAGTATATTGAGAGGGTGGTTGATTTTATGTTACACCACAAAAGAATTGGAAAGTTTAAAAGGTCTGACACTTATCGACACTGTTGGGTGTCCAAGAAAAATTGTAACATAAATTACAGCTTTTTTGCACTTTGTTTTTTTCACAGTTGGTTTGTCAGCCCAGTTAGTTTCATTAGATGCCAATGTTGAACCAATGCTGAGCCAATGAACTTTGTATCATTCAGTTGCAAATCAGAAAATGGGATATAGGCATTTCCAATTAGACAACTCTATCATTTACGTATAAAAATCAAGAACCATTTATCATTTTTGGATGTGCATGGACAACAATAGATCATATTTGAAGATCTCACATCAAATACACCAGTGTCTGCATAACAATCTGATGATTTATTGCCTTGAAAGTTTAAACTGGTTGGTGAGAGCAATTCATTTCATATAATTAATGCTATTATTCAGCACAAAAGTTCAAAGTTAATATCACTTGGTGTGGACATTAACAAGAGTTTGAATAACTTTGGACTTCCAAAATCCATTTCAGTTATTTGTATGACTGTCTGAAGAAAAGGAAATTACATTCTGCCAGACAAAAAATGAAGTAAAGCTGAAAATTTGAAAGTATCTCATTTAATTAATGTATTTTTGGGAGGGGCCCAATTTGGGTAGCGTTCTTCTAATGTTATGTGCCATGTTCGTTGCACTTTGAAAAAGTGGTAGTTTACTGGCGTATCTATTTTTGTGTCTATCTGTTTCAGTTTCATTTGTGTAAGTGTTTTTCTGAAAGAGGTATCTTCAGTGTAAAACACTAAGATGCTTTCATCAAATAGATCTGCGCACGGCGGGCAAGTTTTTGTTGGTGAGGGTTGGGGTGTAGACTGGGGCGTTGGGCGCAGGGTGGATGATGTGGCTGCGTTGAAGGGCCAGGGTTCTTTCCAGCGAAGGTTGGGGTGTGGCACGGGAATTTGGGGGGAGGAGAGTCAAGGGGTGGACGATGGAGTGGCTTGTGGTGTCTGGGTAGGGTGGGCTTTGGCCAGCGTGCACTTGGGTAAATCTTTGGAACTCCTCTTTTTCCCTTGTTTATAAGAGATTTTTGTCCACTGGGTTTTTCTGGAACATCAGTAGTTCCTTCAGATGCTGCTGTCTCTGCTACTGCCACTGCTGCTGTTGTTGATGGTCTGTTCACTGCTACGAGTGCTGCTGCTGACTGCTTAGTCGCTGCCACCACCACCACCACCACCACTGCTGGCTTGGTCTCCGCTACCACCACTGCCGCTACTGCTGATGTCTTCACTACTACTGACTGCATGCTAGCTGCTGCTGTTTTGGTTGCGACCGCCTCCGAAGTCTTGCTTACTGCTATGTCTGTTGTTAAAGGTTTGTTTACCACTGCTGCTGTTGGTTTGGTTGTCACTGTGGGTGGGGTAAAGGTGGGGTTAATTGTAGGAGGTGGGCAGAAAGCCCTAATGTGGCCTTTCGGCCACATTTAAAACACTTCGGCTTCCTTCCTTCCACCATCACCTTCATGCTGTCCCCTTCATTGATTATAATCTGATTTGGAATCTCCTCTAAGTCTTCTGGTTTAGCTTGAAACAACACTTCAAGAGATTGTCTTTTCCAGTTCTGAGCAGGGAACTTCTTTGCCCATAAAATGTAAATTTTTTCCTCTTGCATGAAGATGAAGGCTGCTATCACCCAATTTACATTTACCTCTGGTAGGATTTTTTCCACTCTCGCTTTCGATGTTCGTTTTCCCATTTAAGTGGGGAGGAGAACAATTTTGGATGACTTTAACGGCTTCATTGAGTGCTTCCTAGTAATTTCCTCGCTAGGAAACTGTACCTCCACAGTAGCATACCTTTTGCCTTTACCGACGTATGACGTTTCTCTCCATATTGGCTGTAAAAATTTCTCCACTTGCATGTTAGGTGCCACCATAATTCTTTTTTCCTTTACATTAAAGTTTTTATAAATAATGGTTTTCTGCCTAGCTGTGTGTAAAACATCGGTAGGCAGAGTTAGGACTACATTATTCCCGGCATTCTTGCAAAGGCCTTGATACTTAATTAATCCAGAAACATCTACTTCAGCTGCCTTGGAACAAGCAGCTGTAACTTGGGCGAAACTAATAGGCTTTCCCTTTGCTTTCTCATATTTTGAATTACCAGGCAGCACTGGGAACTCTTCACTTGATAATTCAGAATCGTTTGACGATTCTGACACGTCTGTCATTATATCAAACAATATTTGTTCCATAATAAAATTTTTTAAACAATCAATATTTAAAAAATTATTATTTTTGCCCTTTAAACAGGGAAACAAACCCAATTATTCACCCATCAATAGAGGAAATAGAACAACAAATATTCAACAAGTTTGACAATAATAATTCCAACAGAAAAATAAACTTACTTTTAACCACAACGAAGTGAACAGGACGATGACAAAAAAGTGAATAATATCTTTTGTTCCATGAAGGGACAACACAGTGAGGACAAACAAGGACAGAAAAACCACAAAGAAAGGCGGGGTGTGACTGAACCATGTACATAAAGTGTGGGAGTTAGCAGAAGATTAAAAATTAGTTAAAATATGTACAATGCATAAATTAGAAATGAAAAAATAAGTGGGGACAAAGAGGTCCCACATCCCATGCACCACCACTGAAGCATTTTCGTACCTTTATGGCTTCCTTCAGGTTGGGCCATTCACTCCCAACAAGCTCTCCACTTTCTTCCATCTTTTCGCAAACACATCCGAAGGCAGGTAACTCCTGTCCAGCCTAATTTTTCATCTCAGGTGAAAATGGAAAAAGTTCACCAATCCACGGCTGGAGATGAAGGTGCCTGTCTTGATTCCTTTCACTCTCGTCTTTCAGATCGTCTCTTTTGCCATTGTTACCACGACAAGGGTACAAACCTTTCCTTCCTCGTTAAGGAACCAGAGAGTCTGACGGCACTCCGCATGCCATTCATCCAGCCTGGGTCTCCACTTGATCCATGGTTCCAGTTCACTGAAAGACGTGAAGAATGAACTTCACAAACGGAGACCATACCTGCTCACCATCCAGGTAGAGCCAGAGGTGCCGAAGTCGAAGTGCGAGTTTCCTCAGCCTCGACTACAGCATCCCTAACCCACCCTTTAGCAGCTGTTGGCAGCAGATAGATCATCAGACTTACGGAACCCCACCCCTCCACAAAAAGTGGAAGAGTAGGCTTTCCATCTTGCCTAACCACAAATCCGGACAAGGCACAATGGTTAGGCGGTAGGTAATGACAGATGCGATAAACAGATTTGCCACTTCCGCCCTCCCTTTCAGGGACAGCTGCCTTCCAGACAAGGTCTGGGTTAGGCCAGCCACCCTGCTCATGACCTTGCCAGAAAGGTGAAGCCAATATGCAACAAACTGTTACTTGCGAAGAAAAAATTATGTGCTAGTAGAGTCATGCCAAAATTCTTTAAAATCAGTGATAAGGTATATGTAAGAATATACAAAAATGGCAAGCAATACTGGAAAGAAGGAGAAATTGTAAAATACATAGGAAGAATGACGTATGGTGTAAGAAGCAGAAATGGAATGGATAGGGGACATTAAGGATAGGGGACGAAAAGGAACCAACAAGAGTAGAAGTACTGATGGATTGGATGACACTTTTCAGGTTTCAACACCATTACAAGAAGTCGAAACCACATGTACAAGGAAAAGGAAGAACACTGAATTCCTATAAATAGACCATAAGAAGAAAAGATATTGAGTATATAAATATATATATATATATATATATATATATATATATATATATA
>NC_068981.1:111604722-111609562 GCF_001194135.2 Octopus bimaculoides
TATATATATATATATCATCTTCATCATCATCATTTAACGTCTTTTTCCATGCTGGCATGGGTTGGATGGTTTGACTGTGGACTGGCAAGCCAGGAGGCTGCACCAGGCTCCAATCTGATCTGGCAATGTTTCTACAGCTGGATACCCTTCCTGACGCCGACCACTCCAAGAGTGTAGTGGGTGCTTTTTACGCACCACCAGCACAGGAGCCAGTCAGGTGGTACTGACATCAACCACGTTCAGATGGTGCTTTTTACATGCTTCCGGCACAGGAAGCAGTCGGGGCAGGGGAGAGTTGGCATCGACCATATTTGTATGGTGCTTTTTCGTGCCACCAGCACGGTGAGCTAGTCAGGCAACACTGGCAACGATCCTTGAATGAATGGTACTTATTGCGTGCCACCAGCACGAGAACCACTCAGGTGGCACTGGCATCAGCCACAACTATAATTTCCCTTTGATTGTGATTTGATTTTTGATTTAATTTTTGGTTTTGATTATGATTTTGATTTTACTTGACTCAATAGGTCTCCTCAAGCATGGCATGTCACCCGACAATTCAAGGTTGTTTTTAAATGGGCTGGTTATGTGACACTGAACAAGAGACAAGAAATATTATCTCACCTCCCCGTCTTTCTCTCTCCCACTATGCACACACACATACAAGCAAACGCATGTGTGTATGTATACAATTCCCCACAAAATAAAAATACATATACATACAATCATACACATAAATACAAAGACCTCAACCAAACCAGTCAAAAATAATTGAACTTTTAATCTTAAACCAATGTAGCCAAAATACTGAGTACCAAATTCTTTTACATATATACATCCATTTAGCCTTTTGCTTTTATTATTTTTTTAATTGGCTTTCTTAAATACATACATACATAATATATATACAAATATATATATATATAAATAAAAAAAAGCAGCACGGATTTTAAAGGTTATTGCAGTACGCACGTTTCATGCTATTCCATTTATTTAAGTAATGCGAGCATTACATTAAATGCAAAATGCAGAGCAATCTTCAGGTGCACAAGAATATAGAAAATTTACTGAAAATTTCAGCAGAATGGACATATTACTTTTGTGACAACATTTAAAATCTAAGTGGGGAAGAAGAATACATAAAAAAACCATCTTGACATAGTCAAGGCTAGCAGGCTAGTAATTAATTCTAGGTAGAATTCTAACTGTCTCTGATTTTATTTGTTTCTTATCTAGTGATTTAAAGTTTAAGGGAGCAACCAACCTATCTCTTATAAGGAAAGGGAAGGGGTAAACATTATACATGGATATAGTTATAAAGATTCCACTGGTCATAGTGGCAACACAATTTTAGGTTGGTTTTTTTTTTACTACTATCATAATGTAGGGGAAATTTAACATTAAGCATCTAGGTCAACAGGGCTTTATATATATATATATATAATGTATGATGAATTTATGGAATGAAGTTCTATAAATTCCATCAATTTTGTTAAGAATGGAGGAAACAAGTTAATTTATAAGAAATTTAATTCTTGCAGACGATCGTTTCGTACAAAGATATAATAATAATAATATAAATTCATGATTGAATTAAATTGATTAAATATCAACATACTCTTCAGTGCTAGAAGGTAAGAAACCATAGTACAAGGAACTTAGAGATGAACAGAGCAGAAAAATTTGGATCTAGGGGAATCATATAGGTATCCATGGGAGAAAGAGATGGGAGTCATGTCAGATATTGAAATATTACTAACAGCGTCAACAGTTATTTGAAGATGTAAGTAAAGAGGTAGCGGAGACGTTCCCTCTACATATGAGTATGGAAATTAGAATTATAGTGCCATATATGTAGCATAGGGCAAGTAAGTAGTAGAAATTTCCAATGGGAAGACGATGCCAAATTTAAATTAAAATTAAAACTAACTGTTGAAATCAGTACGTAGTATAATATATATATTTTTTAATCTTTACAGAAGAATGAAGTTTAGCATGAGGAAGTGGTATATGAGAAGCTAATACTAGATAGCATAAACAAACAGCAAAAAATAAATGAATGACAATGAGTTACAGAGAGAAGATGATGTATATAAAGGACTCATGTTTACATAAAAAATCCTATTAGGTAACACATATTGATAATAAAGAAGAAAAAATAAGTAAAAACAGAGAAGTAATTATTAATATTACAATTAAAGTAGTATGTACTTGCAGTGTTTATAAAGATAAAAATGTGAATTTAAAAATGAAGTTAGATAGACCAAAATAAATGTAGGGGAGATAAATGAGTGGAGAAAGAGATGATTAAATAAATAAAAATTTTGATAGGGATGTGTAGGTAATACAGAAGGTGTATCTTAGTATATATAAAAAAAGATTATTTCAGAGGTATTAATCCAGCTTAGTATTATGTGAGAAGGATATAGAATGGCAGTATGGTTGTAATGGTATTCGAGTTGTAGGGGTGCCGTACCAGTATAAATATAAGAAAAAAACCACGAGGAGAAGGGTACACATAAGTGTACAAAAATTTACACATACTATAGAAGACAGATAATCTAATAAGGAGTGTGTGTATGCTTAGTCATATGTATGTAGAGGCATATTTACACGAATATATAGATACAGGAATTCATGTAGATATATGATTAAGGTATACATATAAAGCTGTACAAATATACCCGTACATGTGATATAAAAAAGGGAGCACACACATATACATATAAATACACTCACACACAATAAATTGTATATATATGTATGCAAACATGCATATATACACAGATACACACGTTCATATTAATATACATGTCTGTACCTACATATACACATAAAAATAATCACACACATGTATATAAGTTTACATACATAGGTACATATAAGATCAATACCTAGATATGCATACATGGATGTAGACATGTAGATCACCTTAAAGTTGTAGAATATATGTAATTATAAGGTATCGTAACTAATAACATAAACAAGTAATAGAATAGGTGTGTTGAGAGGGGTGTGAAGTACAAGAAAGTAAGTACATGGACACAGTATACAAATGAAATACAAAAATGTATCGGCATATTACATACTAAGGAAAGATATAAGTTCCTATATCCAAACGTGTGGAGGGAAAAAGTATAGGGAGACATGAATAAGGTGATGGCCTTATATATAGTGGGCCATGTATTTGTCAGAAGGAAATGTTAAAGAAAAAAGTGTACAAAGATAGTATAAGATATAGTAACGTAAAGGAGATGTTATGAGTAATTATATTTCATAGTAAAGGGTAACATATAGATATATTTTTTTTAAATATTAGACTAAGCAAAAGATGAGTGAAGAGTTATTTTAGATTAATGAATAGGAATTTGGTCATATGTTTACATGAGTAAACTTTTTCATCCCTAGTATTAACCAAATTTCCATTCAATCTCATTATGTTATAGCTTTCTTCTAAAAACATAACCTACACATTTTATTAGTATTTCTATAAGAGATAGGATTTTACAAGAAATGGAGAAATTTATATTTTTTCTATTGAGGTGCCAAATTTTTTTAGATAGTCATGAATTTATATTATTATTATATCTCTGCACGAAACGATTGTCTGCAAGAATTAGACTTCTTATAAATTTTAACAACCTGTTTCTTCCATTCTTAACAAAATTGATGGGATTTATAGAACTTCATTCCCTAAATTCATCATACATTATATACAAGTACTACTTTCATATCTTTGCAAATTTATGCATGTAAACTCCCAGCAAAGTATGAAGAATCAACATTTGAAATCTTTTTTGGAAACCTCCAATTAAAAGACGAATCCTCATTCAACCTTTATACATCTATATTATTATTATTACCATTATCAATAACAGTTATTATTAATAAGAACTTGATTTCTAATAAAAAATAAAATGGAGAAGATTGAAATGGAAGCATCTCTAAAGGATGTACCTTTGCCTACTCGTAAGGAGTACATTAAGGATATTATGGCTAAATTACATGATCTCACCAGAAGAATGAGATACAAGGTTCTATTCTTTGTCAAAGAACACAGCACGGAAGAGAAATTAGACAATAAAACCAACGAGGAACTCATTAAAACTAGAAGCAATTTTAAATCCCAGAAAGTTACCCCCACTCCACCCCACCAGCAAACCACATATTAGAAAATTTCAAAGACAATCTATGGAAACTACTTAGAAATATTAAGTTTAAGGAAAACCCTCTCAGGAATAACCACTTATGTAATTTGAAGCATAGAGTTAATGAACTGTGAAAATTGAAGGTACAGGCTGACAAACCTGGAAATCTATACAATGTAGATGTAGATCTATACCATAATTTTTTACACAAAGAAATTACAAAAAAATATAAGATAATGAAAAAGATGTTCTTAAATCCATTAACATTAAAGCCAAAGAAATAATGAGTGAATACGGAATTGATGACATAACTGAAGTTTCAGTTCAATATTTAAGAGATGAGGAATTATGTACATTATTTACATTATTTACATTTGACGGATATTTGTCCTCATCTTGTTTGTTGTTAACACAACGTTTTGGCTGATATACCCTCCAGCCTTCATCAGGTGTCTTGGGGAAATTTTGAACATGGGTTCTCATTCCTAAGGTATTTTACGATATTATTATTATTATTATTATTATTATTATTATTATTATTATTATTATTATTATTCAGGTCAATGCCTGGAATCAAACTCGGAATCTTGGGGTTAGTATGCCCATGAGCATATGCCGTAGAGGTTAAGAGCGCGGGCTATTAACCCCAAGATTCCAAGTTCGTCAATTCCAGGCAGTGACCTGAATAATAA
>NC_068981.1:111612497-111615509 GCF_001194135.2 Octopus bimaculoides
CTAATTGATGTATCAATACCAGCAGATGACAACGTTTCTCTAAAAGAAATGGAAAAACTTTCAAAATACAAAAACCTGGAAATAGAGGTAACTCGAATGTGGAATCTAAAAACAGAAACAATTCCTATCATAGTAGGTGCATTAGGTATGATAAAAAATATTCAGACAAATACATAACAAAAACACCAGGACTTACAAGTATATATAACATACAGAAAATTGCACTACTGGGCACTGCACACATCCTACGCAAAACACTTTCAATACAGTAACCATTAGAGCACCACAGCAAACCACAGCACATACCCAAGGCGCAGACAGCTGCGCTTGGTAGTGAAGTGAAAGCACATTATAAAAATAAGACTATTGAACAATAATAATAATAATAATAATAATAATAATAATAATAATAATAATAATAATAATAATAATAATAATAATAATATTGAAAAATACCTTAGGAATGAGAACCCAGTTTCGAAATTTCCCCAAGACACCTGATAAAGGCTGGAGGGTATATCAGCCAAAACGTTGTGCTAACAACACACAAGATGACGACAAATATCTGTCAAATGCAAATAATGTAAATAATAACTGAAGTTTATGAAACATCTAGACCTAGAATTAGTCTAAAAGACTACAAACCTAACTTTCTCATTGATCCAAAGGTAAGGCTCATCTACTCTTGTAAATCTGACCTAGGAAAACTCAGAAAAATTATTATAGACAAATACCTACAGTCAAAAACACTAGTTGCAATTAACTGGTTTGCTAATGTACATGATAAGAAAAAATGTAAATTCATCCAACTGGACATTCACTATTATTACCAATCTATTAACCCTATTTTATTAAATAAGGCACTTATCTTCGCCAAGAACAGAACTAAATTATCTATGAAAGAAATTAAAATTATACTTGAAGCTAGAAAGACTGTAATATTACATGAAGGAAAATATTAGACCAGGAAAGACACACCAGACTGCTTCAATGTACCCATGGGAACACAAGACTCCGCAGAAGTAACCAACTTAGTCGGAATATACCTACTGCACAAATTTAAAGAAGAATTCCCTGAATTAGAAAGTGGATTATACCAGGACGACGCTCTATTCTTAGTTAGGAACACCTTTAATAGAAAACTAGAACTCTACAAAAAAAAGACTGCATACTTTTTTAAAAACCAAGGACTATCTATTACCATTGAAAACAATAACAACTCTATTAACTTCCTAGATGTCAACTTCAATCTTAATACTTATACCCACCAACTTTACCATAAACCTAACACCAATATTACATACATAAATGTGCACAGTAACCACCCCTATAACATTATAGAAAACATGACCACTAACAGAGAGTGAAGAATAAATCAACTATCATCTAACAAGGAAATATTTAACAAACATAAGGACTTAACCTGGCACTTAAGAAGACAGGATATAATTATAAAATGAAGTATAATAAAACGACAACACTAGTACTAATCATATCAAACATAATCATGAAACAAACAACATAGATAATATTAGTGAATCCAAGTCGCCTGACAAATTAGTACACCCTAATAAATGTATAATGAAAACTCTCAATAAGATTCATAAACATAACATTAACAGAAAACCCAACAATTATCACTACAATAACCATACTAAAAAAACACAACCAGTACGAGCACCACAACCAAAATTTTACTAAAGAAAAGATGAAAATAAATTTTAGTAATTACCACCTTTCTAACCACACTAATATAAATAAACCAAGGAATACTGACAACAAATACTACAACTATATAATTAAAGATAAAAATAGGAACATTAAGTCAGTAAACAGAAAAAATAAGAATAAGCTAAACACACCAAATAACTTCAATAACATGCATAACCATAACACTCAAATTAATAAGGAATAAAACAGCAAAAAAGAAACCAATACCTTGTATTAGAAAAGCTGACCCTCTGAAGAGTACATTGATATTTAATTAATTTAATTCAATCATGAACTAATTAATTTAATTCAATCATGAACTAGCAGAGATACCCGGCATTGCTCGTGTTACATGCAATTGAAGAATGAGACTTTTCTCTTATATTTTCTGTAAGGAACTGGAATACATGATTCGAATTTCATGAAAATTGCACATGAGCGTTCTTTCCCTCTTTACACACCCTAAAAAAATTCTAATCATGAGACATGTATCCCATACTATTGATCTTTATGCGCATATTCCAAAATTTCAGTCTTCTGGAACCTGTAAAAAGGATTTTGCTCCTGAAAAATGGAGCTCATGGAGCTCTAAAATGTAGGAATGAAGGCCCCTATTGGGGGTGGGTGTGTTAATGTCAACCAGAGAAGTTGAATTGTTGGGAATGTTTTTAACTTTGGTCTTATAGTATACCTGTATATATTTGAGAGTATAGTTTCACTTTAATAGTTTCAGTATGAAATTGAAAGTATTAAAGTGAAAGTATTTGAAATTACAGTAGCGACAAGTTATTGTTTCACTTTTGACAGGTTATACTGAAATAGTGGAATGGTTTCAGAGTTAAAGTGAAAGTATCTGACATTACAGTAGAGTGATGTTATTGTTTCACTTTTGACACGTAATACTGAAATAGCGGAGGAGATATAATATTACTGTGGGCTCGAAGTATGCAAGAAGTTAAAAATTTTTTGGGCCTAAGACACTACATGGACCCTGAAAAATGGAGCTGATGGAGCTGATGGGGTAGGTGTATTAATGTCAACCAGAGAAGTTGAATTGTTGGGAATCTTTTTAACTTGTGTGTAATATGTATTGTCTGAATTTCTTTGAAATAGGAAATATATGTATGTTCATTGGGTTTGTAAAAGAGAGCAAAGCTACAGGAAAGCAAAAGACGAATGAACATGATAATCAGTCAGCTACCCTAGCCTAGTTGTTACTACTCCCCAATGTAGGATTCCTCACCATACAGGTGACAGACACAGCTGTAAGATGCATTACGGATCTATAGCAATTGGAAGGGC
>NC_068981.1:111616326-111622771 GCF_001194135.2 Octopus bimaculoides
TATACACCAGTAAAGTGAAAGTATCTGTCATTACAGTATCAAAATGTGATTGTATCAGTGGAATAGTTTCATTTTTAAAGTGAAAGTATTTGACATGAGTGTTTTTGTTTCACTTTTGACACGTAATACTTAAATAGTGGAGGAGATATTATGTTGACTAAAACACAACCGGGACCCTAAGTAAGGCATGTGTAAAATTTGAATGAAATTGGTTGTGTAGTTCTCGAGGTTTAGGGATTCACACAGACAGATAGACAGACAGACAGGCACACATTCTCATTTTTATATATATAGATTATATCTCTGTACGAAACGACTGTCTGCAAGAATTAGACTTCTTATAAATTTTAACAACTTGTTTCCTCCATTCTTAATAAAATTGATGGGATTTATAGAACTTCATTCCCTAAATTCATCATACATTAATATACAAGTATTACTTTCATATCTTTGCAAATTTATGCATGTAAACTCCCAGCAAAGTATGAAGAATCAACATTAGAAATCTTTTTTGGAAACCTCCAATTAAAGGACGAATCCTCATTCAACCTTTATACACCTATATTACTTTATATATATATATACAGGAGTTGGACAAAATAATGGAAACACCTTAGAATTTCAAATAAATTAATTTTAATATGGGGTAGGACTGCCTTTGGCAGTAATTACAGCTTTAATTTTTGACCATTCTTCAGCTAAAACAGTCTTCAGTTCTTGTAGTGATGGTTGGTGGAGGATATTGACTCCTTACTTGTTTTTCTAAAATGCACCATAAATGTTCAACAATATTGAGATCTGGTGACTAGAATGTTCTTCGTGCCATTCAATAACAACTTTAGCTGTGTAAATTGGTGCATTATCATCCTGAAAGATTGCGTTTCCCTCCGGAAACAGTTCCGCAACCATAGAATGAATTTGATCAGATAAAATGCTTAAATAGTCTTGACTATTAATTCTTCCATGAAGGAAAACTATTGGGCCAGTGGATTTCCAAGATATAGCTCTCACCCCTAGATCATCACAGATCCTCCTCCATGTTTAACAGTTGGAAGAAAGCAGTCTGGGTCAAATGCTTCTTTTGGCTGTCTTCACACGTATACTCGGCCAGTGGTTGGAAATAAGGTGAAGGATGACTCGTCCGAGAAAATGACATTCTTTCACTGCTCTAGGGACCAATTCTTTAGGTTTTTACTCCACTCTAAATGCTTTGCCATGTTTGTTTTTGAAAGTAGTGCTTTTGTGATTGCAGCCCTCACGTGAAATCCGGTTTTGTGCAGCTCCTGGCGAACAGTTTTTGTGGAAACTGGGTTCTCGAGGTGGTCATTAAGCTCTGCAGTAATTTTGGGAGCTATACTTTTGTGATCCTTTCTAACAATTCGCATAAGAGTCCAACGGTCCCTATAAACTCTCCAAAACATTCACATACAAACATACATATTGACCCTTACACTAAAAATACAATAAATTTCTTCAAATTCAGTGGCCGACCCAAGCAGTTTTGGATGAGTGGGTTTATCTTTTGATATCTCGTGTCACTTAAAGAGTAGAAAGTATGTTTTTTTCTTTTTTTTTCTGAAAGACCTTGTAGATTTTTTTTTAAAGACTTCAGGGAGATTACCTTTATGAAATCTCGCAGTATAGAATTTGGCCCTCTTGAGTGCGCCCCCCCCCTTCGGTGTGGGGCCTGATTGGGAGCAATCGGTCAAATTGCCTTAAGGCTAACCTCGCACACATGTACACGCACACACACATTGTCAGTGGATCATATAATCTGAAAAGAAGCACACTCCAAAAGTTAGAGCGATAATATATTTACAAGAAGTTAATTATATGTCCGATCATAGAGTGACCAATGCATTTTCATCCATAAAATGCTTAGCCTTATAGGTAACTGACCAGACTCCAGTAGCCACGTAGATATAACCTCTCTCCAAACAAGAGATAGAATACCATTACAGTCAGTTAATTTGTAAATAAAAGAATATTATATATTGTCTGAGCCTTAAACAGAACAGGACTATTGACCTTAGATCAGAACAGTCAGCAAATTTTATAGTCCTAAATGACAAACAAGGAATCTCTGCTCTTAGGTTGGATCCAGTCTGCAAATATTTTTTATATAGCCTTAATCAGTGAACAAGGAATCCTACACCTGCAGGTAGTGTTTACAATGCAGAGTAGAGCTATAGATCTCGTTTCTGGAGTTTAAGTAGGTCCCCAGATCAAGTGAGTCTTTAAGGATCCTTGTCTTCTCTGCTATGCAAAGCTTGCACCATCTGCTTTCATTTATATAAGACCCCAGTTGTTCTATGAGCCTCCATTTAATTTTGTATGGAGTTTCTTCAGCCTCAGGGTGCCACACATGGCTGGCCTGGGATGTGATGTAACATCTTCCCAGAATCCTAAAAGAGGACCTATGGTTGTACAGGTGTTGCTTAAAGGCAGCTCCGGCAAAACTGATGTATCTCCAAACTTGAGTGTTGGTTGTGTTATCATCTCTGGTGTTTCTTCTGTTGGCCCCAGGCCTGATGCTGCTGTTGCTGCTACCACTGCTACTGTTGGAGATGCTGCAACTGCTGTTGTTGGAGCTACTGCCACTACCGTCAGTCTGAAATTACAGGGCATGGATTTAGTGACACCAATGTTGTTGTTGCTGGCGTAGTAGGCTGCAGTGTTGGTGTTGCTACTACTGTTACCGGTGGTATTATGGCTGTCAGTGCTGTTATTTCTGAGTGTGGGACTAGTAGTTCTGCTGATACTGGCGTAGCCATCATCTCCAGCTGCAGTGTTGGTATTGATGCTGTGATCATAGTTGTCAGTATTGGTGTCTCTGTGGCTTAATGCACTGCTGTCACTGCCGCAACCTTTACCACTGTCTTTACCAACGTTGGATGTACTGCTGCTGCTATTATTCTGGTTGTTAGGACTGGATACCGCCACAGCCTCATATACCCCCCCCCCCACTGCACAGTCATTTTATTCCCTGTATGAACAACCAGTCTCTGCTTGCCTTTCAGGGGCGTTCACTAATTTTTTTAATGTTCGTGCTCAACTAAAGGAGACCCTTTGGTTGTGCCTACTGAACAAATGTCTATACTTATGTGCCTGTGTGAAGTGCTTGTCTACTAACCTAAGGAATATCCTTCCCACACAAATTCTAATGTTGAGAAAGAAGGGTAGGGCAAACCAAACGTCCTTCTAGTTTGCAGGTGATGTGGTCCTTAAACCCACTGAATACCAGGGCCTCATTGTAATAGGGAGCCACAGCATCAAAAATTTCTTGATTTGGGACAGGTTCAAGATCCTCTTGCTGACACCCTTCACTAGGTTCCTGAACTGGATAGGTGAGTGGCAGGAGGCTATGTTGATGTAGGACAGCCTCTCGTTTGATTTGCAGTAGGGCCTGTATTAACCGGAGCCTAAGTTTAGTATGACATCTAGAAAGTTTACGATGGTGAGGTTAGTCTCAATTGTTATTTTGAGTCCCATGGAGCCCAGGGTGCAAGTCAGATCCTTCTTAAGTCTATCAAGGGTGTGCCCATTGGCTCCACTAGAGATGACCTGAGTGTCATCTCTGTAGAGACCAGAGAGAACTGAAGGGAACTTCCCCCTCAAAATGTCCCGAATACATAGCACAATGAGGTCATAAGTATTGGCATTGTCATAGGCTCCCATTGCCACATCAGAGGAGCCCTCAGGATTAGTTTGTTTGACCCCGGTCAGACCTTTATTCAACAACACCGTTTTCCTGACATGCATAATGACATCTATGTCTCTATCACTAATGTCAATGAAGCCCTTAGCAAAGGAAAGTGCCTTGACTAGAAACCCTTTTGATACAGACTGGTAAAAATCAACTATGTTGAATTGAGTGAACCTTATTCTACCTCTTCCCTGGTTGGCATTAAACTATAAAATTACTTTGTTGGTGCTGCACCATAGGGTAAGGTTGGAAACTCTCCTTATGTCATTGATTTTCCTTAGTATGTGTTTGCTTGCCAGACCAATCTTGTATTTGGCTGGGTTGATCAGGTGGCATTTGGAATTAGAGGCTAAGTTTGGTTTATGATCCTTGATTGTGATGAAGGCATTCCTCTTGGTTAATATTTCTACCCTGTTGGCTATACTTAGGTTGTTGGCTAACTATTTGGCTTCACTGTTAATGTTGTTGTATATGTACAGGGAAGTGCGCTCATACTTCTGTTTTATGTTATCATCTAAAAGTCTATCATGTGTGTGTCTCTATCCTATATAGGATTTTAGTTTTTTGGGAGAACAGTAATGACCTGTAGGAGCTTTTAAGTTGTTGTATATTGGTACAGAGTTTGCACTGAAAAAAGTAAGAGGACTTATGGAATCTTAGCTTGGGAATGATGTTCAGTAAGTCTGCTTTGAAGGCCTGGGGATCCATTTAAACTTTTGCGAACTTCCTAAATTTGATCCCGCACGTGTTGGTTTCAGAGGATGTCATGGCTTGACCATAGAAATATATACTTTCCATCATGCCTACCTTATGAGGTAAATCATCTTTTCTAGCTGCATTTTAGTGTAAAGCTCATTAGATGGTGTTAGAATATTTTTTGTCAAATAACTGAAGTCATAAAGCTCCGCATTATCCTAGAATTGGTGGTGACAGTAATGCATTAAGTCATAGAGACACCAATACTGACAACTACAACTGCAGCATCAACACCAGCACTGTGGCTGGAGATGATGACTATGTCAGCATCAGTGGAACTACCAGTCCCACGTCTAGAAATAACAACAGTGACAGCAACCACAACACCACTGGCAACAGCTGCAGCAACACCAACACTGCAGCTGGGGATGACTACTATGCCAGCAACAGCAACATCAGTATCACCAGACCCATGCCCTGTAATTTCAACACTGATGGCAGCAGCTCCAGCAGCAGCAACAGCAACAACAATAACAACAACATCAGGCCCAGGGCCAAAAGAAGAAACACCAGAGGTGATAACACAGCCAGCCCTCAAATTTGGAGATACACCGGTTTGGCCAGAACTGCCTTTAAGTGAGACCTGTACAACCATGGGTTTTCTTTTAGGATTCCAGAAAGACACTACATCACATCCCTGGCCACCCACATGTGGCACCTTAAGGATGTAGGAACTCTATACAAAATTTAATGGAAGCTCATAAAGCAGCTGGGGTTCTATATCAACAGAAGCAGACAATGCAAGCTTTACATGGCAGAGCAGGCAAGGATTAGTTTGTTTGACCCCGGTCAGACCTTTATTCAACAACACCGTTTTCCTGACATGCATAATGACATCTATGTCTCTATCACTAATGTCAATGAAGCCCTTAGCAAAGGAAAGTGCCTTGACTAGAAACCCTTTTGATACAGACTGGTAAAAATCAACTATGTTGAATTGAGTGAACCTTATTCTACCTTATTCTACCTCTTGCTTGACATGGGGACCCATTTAAACTCCAGAAATGAGATCTATAGCCCTTGTCTGCATTTTAAACACTACCCGCTGCAGGCGTAGGATTCCCTATTTGTTGATTAGAGCTATATAAAATATATTTGCAGACTGGATCCAACTTAATGGTGGAGATACTTTATTTCTCATTTAGGACCATAAAAATTTGCTGCTGTACTGGTCTAAGGGTGAGAGCCTCATCAGTGGGATATACACATAGCACATAACTAGAAGTATATATATATATATATATATATATATACACATAACATACTACACTCTCTGAGTGGTTGGCATTAAGAAGGGCATCCAGTTGTAGAAACTCTGCCAAATTAGATTGGAGCCTGGTGTAGCCATCCGGTTGCACCAGTCCTCAGTCAAATCGTCCAACCCATGCTAGCATGGAAAGCGGACGTTAAACGATGATGATGATGATAACATACGAATACTTACAGATACACATGTATACACATATATGTATGTACGTATGCACACAACCAGTTTAATTGCCAGTCTAAACCCCACGTGCTATATGGTCCAAATACCACTGCAGATGAAGTAGATATATAAATTTATATAAATAAGGATAAGATCGTTATTTAAAATACTGATCATATCAAATGGCCAGCATGGGAATAAAAACCTTATAGGTAATAATTATTGTATTTTTCTCCTGGTGCTGTATGAATACTTGATGTGGTTTTAGAGTCAAGTTTTGACTGCTATCTCTAGCATGGTGGTATCTTTTAGATACCCTTAATTATAATTTTATATATATATATATATATATTATGGAGATGTACTTGCATAGCAAGCGACCTGATCTGAGATCGTGTGCTCTGGAACGAAAACAATTGCAGCGTGGAAGGTGTTTATAAGCCATTTAAGAAACACACAAAAACTGTTAGATTCACTTCAACATTTAAATTTAATTTGCCAAAATATTTTCATCACTTTGAGACTGCGACCTGTTCACTGACAAAATTTTGTGC
>NC_068981.1:111624360-111628892 GCF_001194135.2 Octopus bimaculoides
CGTGTATATGCGTAGTATGTGTGCGTGTATGTGTTAATGTTTGTTGTGTGTATGTGAGTTCGTTTCTACATGCGTGTGTATGTGTCTTGTGTGTGTGCATGTGTATGTGTGTGTGCGTGTGATGTATGTGCGTGTGTGTATGTATGTATACTTGGGTGTGTGTGTGTGTGTGAGTGTGTGTTGTGTATGTGTAGGAGTTATGTGTGGGTTCATTTGCATGTGTGTGTATGTGGGTTCGTTTGTGCATGTGTATGTATGTCTTTTGTGTGTGTGCGCGTGTGATGTGTGTTCGAGTGTGTGTAGACAGGGGGGTGTTGTGTGTGGAGGTATATGTGCGTTTTTTTCGCGCCTATGCATGTGTATGTGTATGTGCGTGTGTGTGTGCGTGCATGTGTGCGTGCGTGCATGTGTGCGTGTGTGCATGCATGTGTGGGGGGCGCGTGTGTATGTGGATGTGCGTGCGCGTGTCTGTGTGGGATTGTAAGTGTTGGGTACATGTGTGTGTATGTGTATGTCTGTATGTATGTGTGTGTATATTTTGTGCGTCCGCGTGTGTGTATGTGTATTTTTTTTTTACTTGTTTCAGTCATTTGACTGCGGCCATGCTGGAGCACCGCCTTTAGTCAAGCAAATCGACCCCAGGACTTATTCTTTGTACGCCTAGTACTTATTTCATTGGTCTCTTTTGACAAACCGCTAATTTACGGGGACGTAAACACACCAGCATCGGTTGTCAAGCGATGTTGGGGGGACAAATACAGACACACAAACATATACACACACATATATACATATATACGACGGGCTTCTTTCAGTTTCCGTCTACCAAATCCACTCACAAGGCTTTGGTCAGCCCGAGGCTATAGTAGAAGACACTTGCCCAAAGTACCACGCAGTGGGACTGAACCCGGAACTATGTGGTTGGTAGGCAAGCTACTTACCACACAGCCACTCCTGCGCCTATGTGTATATTGTGTATGTTCTTGTGCGTGCGTGTGTGTTTGTATGTGTGTGTATGTTGTGTATATGTTTGTATGTGTATGTTGTGTATATGTGCGTTCCTGTGTATGTGTGTGTGTGCATGCATTTGCTTCTGTATGTGCGAGCATGTGCGTGTGCTGTTTATGCCCATATGTGTGTAATTGTATGTGTGTCTGTGTGAGTGTGTTGTGTTTGTGAGAGGTGTGTGTGCGTGCGTGTGCAAGTATGTGTGTGTATGCGTGTGTATGTGTGTGCGTGTGTGTATGTGTGTACGTGTGTGTATGTTCGTATGTATATGTGTGTGTGCATGTGTGTGTGTGCGTGTGTATGTGGGTGTGTGCATGTGCATGTAGATGTGCGTATGCGTGAGTGTGTGTGGGATTGTGATGTGTGTGGGATTGTGATGTGTATGGGATTGTGAGTGTTAGGTACATGTGCACGTGTGTGTATATGTGTCTGTATGTGTGTGTCTTTGTGCATGTGTGTGCGTGTGTGTATATGTTTTTGTGCATGCGCGTATGTGTCTGTATGTGTGTATTGTGTATGTTTTCGTGCATGCGTGTGTGTGTGTATGTGTGTGTATGTTGTGTATATGTGCGTTCCTGTGTATGCGTGTGTGTGTGCATGCGTTTGCTTACGTATGTGCGTGCAAGTGCGTGTGCCATTTATACCCCTTGTGTGTGTAGTTGTATGCGTGTTTGTGTGAGTTTGTGTTGTGTATGTGAGTGTGTGTTGTGTATGTGAGAGGTGTGTGTGTGTACGTGTGTGTATGTCTGTGTGTATATGTGTGTGTGTATATGTGTGTGTGTATATGTGTTTGTGCGTGCGTATGCGTGTGTGTGAGCGTAAAGATGTGTGTTTTATTGCGTGTGTGTACTCCTGTGTGTGTGTGGGTATATGTATATGACTGTGCATGTATGTGTATGTAGGCGTGTGCGTTATATATGGGTGTGTGTGTGTGTCTGTGTGTGAGTAAGTGTGTGTGTATCACTGTGCGTGTATGTGTATGTATATATGTGTGCATTTGTCTATATGTGTGTGTGAGCGCGCATGTATGTTTGTCATGCATGTTGTCAGGTGTGTGGGCAGTATATATGTCAAGTGTGTGGGAGGTGTATGTGTCAGGTATATGGGAGGTATATGTGAATGGGGGTATGTATGGGTTGTCAGGTGTGTGGGAGGTATGTGTGAATGGGGGTATATATGGGTTATGTGTGCATGGGTGTGTGTGTGCATAGGTGTGTACGCATAGGTGTGTGTGTATGTATGCGTGTTTGTTTGCGTGTGTGTGTATACGCAAGTGTGTGTATGTATGTGCGTTTGTATAAGTGTGTGGGCAAATCTGAGCGTGTAAGTGCATGCATGTGTGTTGTGTGTGTGTGTGGTGTGTATGGGGGTATGTGTGCATACATGTGTGTGTATGGGTGGGTGTATTTTGTGTGTGTGGGAGTATGTGTACGTGTAGGAAGAGATGAAATAACTTGTGAATAATTGTAATAATTGTAATAAAATAGTGAATAATTGAAATAAGGTAAAGTGGATAAGAGGTGGAGGGGTTAATATAAAAAACAATAAGGAAAAATAATAAAATGAAAAAATGTGGAAAAAAATGAAGAAAAGTGTTGCTTCGTCGTAGAGGAGACAGTCCCAAGGAGGAGGGTGCTGTGTTGAGTCCAAAGGGGAAAGTTGTTCGTAAGTTGAAAATATAGCGCTGTTCCAGGTGGAGCCGTGAGGGAGTGGATCCATAGTGCAGAGCGAGGGCAAAAACGGAGATGTTAGAGGGGGAGTGGTTGGCCAAGTGGAAATGACGGGCGATGGGGGAGTCCGAACCTAGCCGAGCGTCTCTTAGGTGTTCGGTGAAACGGTCGGCCAGCCGGCGGCCTGTCTGACCCACGTATAGTTTGTCACATAAGTTGCATCTGATGCAATAGATTAGGTTAGAGGAGGTGCAAGAGAAACTGTGTGGAATGCGAAGAGTGTGTAGGTTACACCCTGTGACAGAGGTAGCATTAGTGATGAAGGGGCAGGTGTGACAGCGGGATCTGGAGCACGGGAAGGAGCCAGGTGGGGGTGGGGAGGAAGAGGAGAAGGTACTACGGACCAGTAGATCGCGTAAGTTACGGGCGCGTTTAAATGAGGATAGGGGTGGGTTAGGGGAAATGGGGTGGGTGGTGGGATCGAGCTGGAGGCGACGGAAGGCTCGTAGGATCCTCCAACGAAGGAGTACAAGATTAGAAGTCATTGACACCATTGTTTACCTTGGAAGCACACTGTCAAGAAATGGTAGACTTGATGCAGAGATATACTATCAAATAGGGAAAGGAAGTGTTGCATTTGGAAAGCTCAAAAAGCAAGTATGGGTAGATAGAGGTATTTCCCTGTAGACAAAAACCAGTGTCTATAAAGTATGTGTATTGTCTGCACTTCTTTACGCAAGTGAGACATCTACTACTTACAAATATCATATAAAAATACTGGAGAGATTTTATCAAAAGTGCCACAGACATATCTTAGGAGTCAAGTGGGAATATTTCATACCAGATACAGAGGTTTTGTGCATGGCACATTGCAGCTCAATTGAACAACATGTTATCTTGGCTCAAATGAGATGGACTGGACATGTTATTAAAATGAAAAATGATTGGTTGCCAAAGTGTCTTTGTTATGGTGAGCTCAACTCTGGTAAGCAACCACAACACAAGCTGAGGAATAGGTAAAAAGACTGTGTGAAGGAAAATCTGAAGAAACTAGATATGAACAAAAGTGATTGGGAAAATGATGTTCTAGATCGGAACAAGTAGAGAGGTGCTGTTAGAACTGATTGCAATGCCTGGGAGGAAAAGATGATTCAGCACTCTGAACTTAACCTAAACAATTGGTCAAAAACAGATGGGCTGAACCACTGGGAATTGAACACAACAATAATGCTTACATGGCTCCGTACACACTCAATTCACCCACATAACCGACCCATCAATTTCAGCCAATTTAAATAGTCAAGTATATATATTTTATAAAATTCTTTAGGTTTAGTTGCTCTTTCTCTCTCTATAAATAATACATTTCTAAATCTCTCAGAGAGATTTATCCAGTAGTGATACGATAAAGTAGTTGTATGCTGTCAACTTAATGCGACAGTCTCATGAAGGGAATAATACTACTGCTATTTATCCCTAGGAAGCTGCCCTGCTTCCTGTCAGCTTTGACACATTTCCTGTGTCCTTATGTTTACAAGAGGGAAATAAGCACTCCCACCCAGCTAAGCCTGCATCCAGAGACTAGTTTCTGCGTCATACATTAATACATTAATACATAATACATTTCTAAATCTCTCCAGACTGAAGACGAGCAATGACTCAGAAACTAGTCTATGGATGCAGGCTTAGCTGGGTGGGGGTGCTTATCTCCCCCTTGTAAACATAAGGATACAGGAAATGTGTCATGGCTGACGGGAAGCGGTGCTGCTTTCTAGGGCTAAATAGCAATAGTATCATTCCCTTCATGGGACTGTCACATTAAGTTGACAGCATACGACTACTTTATATTTATAT
>NC_068981.1:111637833-111639210 GCF_001194135.2 Octopus bimaculoides
ATATATATATATATATATATATATAAAAAAGATATGAGTGGTTTAGTTCACTGATGATCCAAACCAATAAGTGCTCTAATAGATCATCTGTTAGGTTTCAAGTTCACAGCTGAGGCTGGAGCTAGGGATGCGTAGTAGGCTTCTGAGTCAGTAGGGTTAGGGTTAGGAAAAGGAAAACAAAACCCAGGTAAATTCAGGCAGTAGTTTGAGTGATGCATTCAAATTGAAAGAATAGATCTTGCAGTTAGCGTGTAAAAAAGAAAAGTGAGCACCATCGGTATATAATGTGAGAGAGACTCATGCTGCTCACTGGTCTTTCTTACACGCTAACTGCTAGGTCTATTCCTTCAATCTGAATCCATCATTCAAAATACTGCCTGGATTTACCTGGGACTATACCTAAGGGGCTATACCTTCACAGATATATGGACAAACTTCCATACCCTCCAGAAGAAGATGACCTGTAAACTTTATTTTTTTATCTTTATTCTTCTATCAACTGGTTTATTCTTCTATATACTGTGAATTCTCTGTCTGGAACTTTCCTGCATATGCACCTTGTCTCTGATGATGGAATACCAAATGTATGGGGGTGTTGACCCATTACCTGGGATATCCCAGAAACAGTTGTAAGACATTAATTGCTTCTCCTTTTTTGATTCACTTTACTCTAATTAGATATTCTAAATGACCTGAGATGCTTGTCCTGCCTTGGTTTTGTTTTCCTTTTCCATTAACATATATATGCATGTGTGTGTGTGTGTGCGTGCGTGCATGTGTGTACAAATTTTCACATACTTCTCCTTCAGCTTTACAGGAATATAGCATCAGTAGTGCTTCTCCATGGTACAAAACCAAACTGCATTTTCATCTACAATAATTCTCTTCCTTTATACACATATATACTTATACATAATCATACCCACACATACATAGGTTCATACATATACAAATTTACAAACATACATACATTATCACATACTAAATTTGATGGTTACAAATAATTACATATAGTTGTGGTGTGCAAGAGAGATGATTGCGCTGGTATGGTCATGTAGCGAGAATGGATGAGGATAACTGTGTGAAAAAGTGCCACACCCTAGCAGTTGAGGGAACCTGTGGAAGAGGTAGGCCCAGGAAGACCTGGGATGAGGTGGTGAGGCACGACCTTCGAACATTGGGCCTCACCGAGGCGATGACTTCTGACCGAGACCTTTGGAAATATGCTGTGCATGAGAAGACCCGGCAAGCCAAGTGAGACCTAAATCTAAGGCCTCAACCAGTCCACTTATGCGTGCCTTCCTTCATTGGACACTAAACTCCACTTGCGAAGACCTGTTGAGGCAAGTGAAATCAAAATTGAGTTAAATTGGACAT
>NC_068981.1:111640337-111659991 GCF_001194135.2 Octopus bimaculoides
CAGCGTTAGGAAGGGCATCCAGCTGTAGAAACTCTGCCAATTGGAAATATGTTGTGCGTGAGAAGACCCGGCAAGCCGAGTGAGACCTAAATCTAAGGCCTCAGCCAGTCCACTTATGTGTACCTTCCTCCCTACATTGGACACTAAACTCCACTTGCGAAGACCTGTTGAGGCAAGTGAAATCAAAATTGAGTTAAATTGGACATCTGGCACCCATGCCAACATCGTCTCCCACATTGGACATGAAACTCAGCTTGCGAAGACTTATTGGGGCAAGTGAAAGCGAAATTGTGATGGCACCTGTGCCCAGTGTCGCCTTTCTGGCACTTGTGCCCGCAGCATGTGTAAGGACTTTCAAGCGAGATCGTTGCCAGTGCTCCTGGACTGGCTCTTGTGCATGTGGCACATAAAATACACCATTTTGAGCGTGGCCGTTGCCAGTACCGCCTGACTGGCCTTCGTGCCGGTGGCACGTAAAAAGCACCCACTACACTCTCAGAGTGGTTGGCGTTAGGAAGGGCATCCAGCTGTAGAAACTCTGCCAAATCAGATTGGAGCTTGGTGTAGCCATCTGGTTTCACCAGTCCTCAGTCAAATCATCCAACCCATGCTAGCATGGAAGCGGACGTTAAATGATGATGATGATGATGATGAACTATTTTGGCCCAACTAAAAATACAAATGTATGTATAAGAAATAAATAAATAAATAAAAGCTATGTACAGATAAGTTGGTTCATTTGTTGTTTCTTTGCTTCAGTCCACAACATTCTACCCTGCTGACTCTCATCTGTCTTAATTTAATTTAAATTAATTTATTGTTTACTCCTTATCTCCACCTTTTGTCACTGTGTAAAACTCATCTAAGTTGCTCCTCTCTCCATTACTGCCATGGCTCCACAGTCATTCCAATGTTTCCTTATCTGCAATGCACCCACCATCTCACACCCCCACCACCAATACCAGAAACCTCTCTTCTGTACCAGAACCCCTCTTGGAAACCTTTCTTCTCTGCACCCCAACCACTACCAGTAGTGTTACCCACATTGCTGTAATACAAATGCTGTAGCTTGTTACTTTACACCAAAGATTATTGCTTAGTTAATTAATCAGCCAATTAACTCTATATATAATGAATTAACTACCTTTATTCTATTTATCTATTTAACCTATTCATTTACTTGTATTTGTATTAACATTGCTAGTACAAATGCTGGTATATAGCACCCACCTCCAATGGGGGCAACAATAATTAACCAGTTAGCTATTTCATTTTATTTTTCATGTATTTATTTGAATCTGTACTTACATTGCTTGTATGAATGCTTGTATGACACCCACTTCCAGTGGAAGCAGCAAGTGTGACATGAATGATGATAGATTAAATATGAGGACAACTGTTATGACATGTCTGTTGGCAAATGCTCATTAGAACCTTCATTTTAGATGCTGAAAGTCAGTTCCCTCTCCCACCATGTTACCACCTGCTTCTCTTTACATTTCCTCAGAGTTGGCAATGTCAATGTAAGCACATTGAAAGGTAGGTCTGATGAGATTGTTGAGATGCTTGAACAGAGATGTATTGATGTGTGGTGCATTCAAGAAGTAAGGTGGAAGGGATCTTCAACCAGGTTCCTCACAGACAAAAGGTATAGTTATAGACTATTCTAGGGGAAAAAACAGTGATGAGGTAGATGTGGACATACTTTTAGCAGAGAAATCAGTCAATAAGGTGATTGAGGTAGTCAGAGTATGTGAAGAAGTACTTAAACTTAGACTAGTTTTTCAAAGTAGCACAGCTGCAATCATCTCTGCCTATGCTTCCCAACCAGGTCTGCTAAATGAACAAAAGGACCACTTCTATGACACTCTTTTGCAGGCTGCCCCAAAGACAAATGACAGTAACCTTATCTTCATGGCTTGTAATTTCAATGGATATGTTGAGCAGCACCTGGGTGTCTTTCATGAAGTACATGGGGTTCATGGAATTGGTTCCCGAAATGAGAAGGAAACAAGGCTGATGGAGTTCTGTGAAGTGAATGACCTAGTGATCTGCAGTACCAACTTCAGGAAATAAGTCAGTCACTTGATAATCTATAAGTCTGGTAACCATGCAAGTGAGATGGACTACATTCTCACCAAAAAGCAAGATTCATGGTTGCTCATAAATGCAAACTTTCCCAGGCAAAGAATGTATCCCTCAGCATAAGTTAGTCATTAATAACTTCAGACTACAGGCAAGAGTTCCAAGAAGCAAGTTGGTTTGTAAAAGGATCTGGAAGTTCAAGTATCCTTTAAATAGTTAGAGATTTAGAGATGTTCTAGCTGAAGCATTTACTGAGGAGTTACAGATATGTAAAAAAAGGATAACTGAAAGTTCCTATGAGACAACTTGCAAAGAGACACAGAACAGATTTGTGGAGTCCCAGCCAGACCTAGGGTGACATGTTGGTGGAACAGTATAGTTGATAGGATCATTAGAACAAAGAAACAAGCCTGGAAGGACTGGAAGGGTGGTAGTAGCAAGGAACTATATCAGGAAGCTAGGAGGCAGGCATACTTAGCCAGGGGTGAAGCAAAAAGGAAGGAGTTTGCCAATGTTCTGTGGCATGAAGACCAGCAGCTTGAAGTATTTTGGCAAGACAGTGTATCAGAGGAAATTTTGATGTAGGAAAGAAGTGCATTTGCATGGATGATAGTTCACTTGTAGTTAGTGACTCTGTCAAGAAAGAGGCTTGTGAGTGCCACTATGAAAGGCTGCTAAATGTAGAGAATTCATGGGAGAAGGAGAGTCTGCTTAACATGGATCCAACAGAGAGACCAGCAATCCAATTATATAGTAGCTTGGTAGATAAAGCCATGAAGGATATGAAAATGGGTAAAGCCCTTGGCCCATCAGGAATCACCACTGAGATGCTTAAAATATCTGGTGGTGTGTGTTATGGTCTAGTTACCTGTATAGTAAATCAGGTTGTACACATGAGAGTCATACCCAATGACTGGTGCAGCAACACCATAGTCAACTGCTACAACGGTAAAGGTGACACCTTAGACAGAAATAATTACAGAGATATCGAATTGTTGGACTAGGTGATGAAAATTACAGAGAGAGTCATAGCTCAACTGATTAGGAAGAGAATTAGTGTAGATGAAATGCAGTTTGGTTTTGTACCAGGGAGAATCACTACTGATGCTATATTCCTGTAAAGGAGCTCAAGGAGAAGTACTTGGCTAAAAACAAACCTCTGTACTTGGCTTTTATTGACATAGAGACAGCCTTTGGCAGGGTCCTCTACTCCCTTATCTGGTGATCAATGCAGAACCAGGGATAGATGAGTGGTTGGTGAGAGATGTATCAGCCATGCACAGGGATGCTCTCAGTAAGATGAGGGTTGACAATGAGTATAACAATGAATTCAGTGTACAAGTAGGAGTTCACCAAGGATCAGTTCTCAGCTCCCTCTTGTTCATCATAGTCCTCCAGGCAATAACAGATGAATTTAAGATGGGCTGTCCTTGAGAGCTCCTCTGTGCTGATGACTTTGTTTTTATAGCTGAATCACTACCAGGACTAGAGAAGAAATTTCAGGTGTGAAAGCAAGGTCTGGAATCAAAAGGCCTTAGAATCAATTTAGCAAAGACCAAAGTCTTAATAAGTAGGAAAACAGACAAATCACAAATCCCATCAAAGTGATGGCCCTGCTTGATATGTAGAAAAGGCATAGGTAGAAACTTCATAAAGTGTACCTAAAGCAAGCTATGAATACGTAAGAGGTGCAAGGAAGGTTAACAGAAAGTAGTCATTGTGTGTAGCAGATGTAGAAGTACAATAAACACTAGAAATGTACATAAAACAGACTTCATCAAATGCCAGTGGTGAATACTCAAGAGTAGTTGACAGCTCCCATTATCTGGGTGACCATGTTTGCGGTGGAGGTGGATGCTCTAAGAGTGTAGCTGCTAGAATAAGAACAAGCTGGACAAAGTTCAGGGAGCTTCTACTTTTGTTGGTAACAAAAGGACTTTCCCTCAGATTGAAAGGCAGATTGTATGATACTTGTGTGTGAACAGCTATGCAGTGAAACATGGGCTATAACTGCAAAGGACATGTGAAGGCTTGAAAGAAATTAATCTAGTATGCTTCACTGGATGTACAATGACAGTTTGCATGTACAACAGAATATAAGCATCTTGAGAGAAATTTAGGTATAAGGGACATCAAAACGTGATGTGCAAAAGGAAATACTATGCTAGTATGGTCATGTGGTGTTTATGGGCAAAGACAATTGTGTAAAGAAGTGCTGATCTCTAACTGTGGAGGGAACCTGTGGAAGAGGTAGACTGAGGAGGACATGGGACAAGGTGATGAAGCATGATCTTTGGATGTTGGGTTTCAAGTGGTCAAGATGTTTGGCGATTTACTGTGCTTGAGAAGACTCATCGAACTAAGTGAAATCATAGTCATGGCCAGTGGCAGTGACATGTAAAAGGCACCCATACTGGTGACACATGAAAGGCACCCACTACACTCTTGGAGTGGTTAGTGTTAGGAAGGGCATCCAGCCATAGAAATCAAGCCAAATCAGACTGGAGCCTGGTACAGCTCTCCAGCTTACCAGTCCTAGTCAAACCATCCAGCCCATGGAAAACAGAAGCTAAATGATGATGATGATGGTGATGGTGATGAAAACAATAAGACACAATTTTATCATGGTGAGAAGGAGAAAGAATAGATGTGTGTGTACACTATTTAAACAAAAAAGAAGGAACAAAAAATAATTAAAACCACAGTAGCATTTGTATGTCTACATGAGTACACACTCATACATACAAACACACATTCATTGAGAATTTCTTGTTTTATTTGTAGTATTCAATCTTTATGCTCATAAGTAAAAGTATTCTCTTCCATATTGTTAATCTATCTTTCAGCTTGAACCCGCAATTATATTTCTGATAATTTCAGTTTTTTGTGAAATTTCTTTTGATGATAACTTGGTCCCTGGGTTTTGTGGTTTCTCTTCAGTCACACATTTATTTTCAACCTTTCCTGATGTTGATATTTTAAAATCTTTTTCAACTTACCTCTTGATTTCATTTCACTCTGCATCTGTCAGTCACTTGTTCCTATGAATATCTCTTACATTCGTAAGTTTGTTTTCATTCATATTTGATCTTATTTCTGGTTTCTTTCCCCCCATAACCTAAAAGAATTTATATGAATGCATATATCACTTCTTTATACTCATTTGTTATGTTTAGATTTTTATCTTCCATGTGCTGCTGAACTTAGAGGGCTTGGGTTCAAGTCCATATTTGATAAAGAGCATGTTTCAGCTGCAGACTTTTCAACCTCAGGCAGTTTCCTTCTTGGAGGCTGTAGCCCTTGTTGACCCAGTCATTGACCAATCCAGTATACTTTTCTCTGGAGACATTGCTTTTTTATATTTTTAGGTATTCAGTTTATCCTTTACTGTCAAGGGGTTAGCATCATCATCATCATTATTATCAAGAACCATTAGAGTATCAGACAAAATACCTTGCTCTATTTGTTCCAGTTCTTTACGTTCTAAGTTGAAAAGGGTGGGGGTCGGTGGGGGCACTTTTGCATTTTATTTTCCTGTGGTCGATAAATAAAATACCAGTTAAATGCACAGGATTGGTGGGATTGTAAAAGTATCAGACAAGATGCATTTAGGTGACTGTTCAAACACTTTGTGTTCTGGATTCTTAAGGGATATATTTAAACTAGCATCCAGATTAATGTCACCACTTTTTCCTTGGGTGCCTTTCGCAAAGTTCACACTGCAGCAAGCATTTGGGCCAGATCTCCAATTTGAGGATAACTTCTTTAATTCCTCCACCAGTCTTAGAGGCTCTGATAATGAAAGCAAAATAGTCATTGGCACTACCTTTCCGTCCCTAACAAAACATTATAAAATGTAGAAAATACTGATGAACTTGTAAACATATCCTTGTAGAACAATTTAGAAACCAATCACTATTTCCATTAGTCAATGTATATTGTGGGGTATATCATCTATCAGTCAATGTTGTATGGTGTAAAGGACAGATTATTCTGTTGTAGGTATTCAATATTGAAATTTGCCTTGTATGATATCTGTGTAACATTTAGATATATTCTTTTACTTGTTTCAGTCATTTGACTGCAGCCATGCTGGAGTACCGCCTTTAGTCGAGCAAATCGACCCCAGGACTTATTCTTTCTAAGCCTAGTACTTATTCTATCGGTCTCTTCTGCTGAACCGCTAAGTTACGGGGATGTAAACACACCAGCATCAGTTGTCAAGCGATGTTGGAGGGACAAACACAGACACACAAACATATACACACATACATATATAGACAGGCTTCTTTCAGTTTCTGTCTGCCAAATCTACTCACAAGGCTTTGATTGGCCTGAGGCTATAGTAGAAGACACTTGCCCAAGGTGCCACACAGTGAGAATGAAACTGGAGCCATGTGGTTGGTAAACAAGCTACTTACCACATAGCCACTCCTGCGCCTATGTTGAACAACTTCTTGTCACCATTTTCTTGTAATCACTTGTAAGCACATGCTATGCTGTCTATTAGAGAAAATATATGTTCAATAAGAAAACATGGCTATTTGTTAGTAGAAAATAAAGTTTGTAGATATTACAACAATAAAATTACATATATCAGTTTTCTTTTATCACTTATTCTAGTCTAAGTGACACTAGAGTTAAAAACAGTTAAGCAACAAGTGTTCTTACAAAGGTTGTGAATACAGGTTGAAATATGAAGCAATGTATACAGTAAAAATACCATACATATTAAGATAGTGTTTCATGTATAGTCAATTAACAAGTTCCAATACATAACAATAGTAAAATATTAGATGTACAGAATATACAACCTCAGGTGTTGTAGGAAATATCTATACATGCTTGTAATTCACTATTACAGAAATAATGATAAATAAAAGACATATAGTTAAAGTTCCCTTTGAGTATCACATATGTACAAGCAAATAATGACTTATAAACAGGGAAAGATAATATACTTATTTTTAACCTAGTGGGGAAAGAAAATGTCAAAATAATTTCTTGTTCAGCTTAACACATCTTGTCATTTAAGATAACTGAAAATGTAAGTGAATGAAGTTCAATTCTATCCTATGTACTTCTACTAACATCTGTAAGAAAGAGAATAACACAACTTGATTTGGCTTTATATAGGCAAAATGGCTTACAGAATATTGCTTTTGTTATTAGTCCAAATAAAAATGGTGCTCAAGGATTCCACTATAAATGCTTGTTTCAGGCACAACCACTTCAGGACTACTGTATGTTGATACATCTATGAATCTTTCAAAGGAGAAATTGAACTTACTAAGTCTTGCGATACTTCTTCATAGATATTGTTTCCTGTCATAGTATCTTTGATTGCAAAGCATTTCTTCAGTAACATATAAGTCTTTATCAACACATGTAAATATTACAGTTTGAACTGAATATGATGCTTCAGTGCTAGCTAGTGGAAATTAACTGAACTTTGATAATTCTTCTATTGAACTACCTTTATATCATTAGCAATTCTTTAACTCATTATTGCTCTGCAAGTAAATGCCAGGAAGTATTATTTCAAAAAGATTCCATCAGAATAATTTGCAGAATGTTTAACATGTTTACACTACCTTTATTTAGTACTCTTGTACCTGTTTCTTTAATGCTTTAATTTAAAATTTTCTAATATTGTCCTTAAATTTATATTTAGAAATTTATATCTAGAATGTTTAGCATTGTAATTCATTAAATGCCATGGGGGTTTTCACTTCAACAAAGAAGTGTTGTGATTCCTTTGTTTCATTACAAACTATGCTATAGCATTATTTTATGCTATATTATTTTATTGGACAAATGAAATGGGTTTTAATCACCAAACAATGAGTAACAAAGTCATTTACAGACTAGCCATTTTCTTCCCTTTCAAGCTCACACACACACAGGGTTTGGATAGATTTACTTGCATAAACACACACACATATCAACATATTTGCACAAACTCAATTGTGTAGACAAACTCACTCCACTTCTACATGCAGAATAAAAATTAATAAACATATTAAAGGTAATCTTGTGAGATGGAAAGAAGTCTCTGCTAGATTCCCCATGAAGTTCAAATTCTGCTGGATAGGCAGGAGTGATAGAGTGGGTAGTGTGGGCATACTCTTAGCAGAATAGTTAGTAGATAAGGTAACTGAGGTAGTCAGAGTATGCAATAGGGTTATTAAGCTAAGACTTATCATTGATAAATTAAGTTACATTTATCGCTGCCTATGCTCCACAGGCTGGGCTAGGTGATGACTAGGACCAATTCTATGGTCCTGCAGACTACCAATGATAAATGACAGAGACTTCATTATTGTAGCTAGCGAATTTAATGGGCATGTAGATCAGTAATCCCATGGATTCCATGGTGGTTATGGCTTTGGCCCTAGGAATGTGGAGGGAACAAGGCGACTGGAGTTCTGCGATGCAAATGATCTCATGATCTGCAACACTAACTTTAGAAAACCAGCCAGCCATTTAATCACTTATCAGTCTGGTGGTGGGCACATAAGCCAGATCAATTACCTCCTCACCAGGCAATGAGATAGGCAGATGTTCACAAATGCAAAGTCTTTCCCAGGTGAAGAGTGTGCAACCCAACAAAGAATTAGGTCTAGAAAAGCTTGGAGAAGTAAATCACAATTGGAAAGAAGATTATGGAAGCCCAAAGACCCAGCAAACCATCAGAAATTTAGAGATATTCTTGTGGAAGCCTCTGACGAAAAAGAGGAGGAAGTAAGGACATATAGCTTAGAGGACAATTGGAAGTTCTTATGGGACAATCTACTGAGAATTTCGGAGCAAATCTGTGGCTGGTGCAAAGTGCCAGGGAGGCAGAGGGTTACATGGTGGTAGAACAAGGAGGCAGACAGTGCCACAGCAAAGAGACACGCCTGGAAAGACTAGAAAAATGGTGGAAACAGAGAATTATATCAGATAGCCAAAAGGGAAGCTAGACAACAGGTCTATGTAGCTAAAGGAATAGCAGAAGGTAAGAGATTTGCCAATGTTCTATAGCATGAGGATCAGAGGAATGAGGTGTTCAGGATTGTAAAGCAGCGAGTTGGAGAGAATAGAGATGTGGTGGGTGAGAAATGTGTGTGAATGAATAATGGTATGCTTGGAATTAGTGTCTCAGAGAAGAAAGATGTGTGGAAGTGCTACTATGAAAGGTTACTAAATGTGGAAAATGAATGGAAGGGGAGTCTTTAAAATATTGAACTGATTGAGAGATCAGCCATCAGAGTTGATAATAGAATAATAGATAAGGCAATTAAGAATATGACAGGAAAAGCCTCTGGAGTATCGGGTATCATGGCCAAGATGATAAAAATCTCTGGCAGCCTAGTCACTTGCATAGTTAATCAGGTTATTCAAGAAGGCATCATCCCCAATGACTGGTGTAGTAGTATTATAGTTAGCTGCTACAAAGTTAAAGGTGGTGCCTTAGATAGAAAATAACTAAAGAAGTATCAAACTGCTGGACTAAGTCATGAAAGTTACAGAGAGAGTTATAGCTCAATTAATTAGGCATAGAATTAAATTAGATGAAATGCAGTTTCATTTTATACCTGAGAAGAGTACCACAGATGCCATCTTTCTAATGAGACAGCTGCAGGAAAAGTATTTGGCCAAAAGTGAGCCACTGTACTTAGCTTTTGTTGACCTGATGAAAGCTTTTGACAGAGTCCCACACTATTATATGGTGGTCTCTCTTAGGAAGCTAGGAGTAGAGGAGTGGCTTGTTAAAGCCATACAAGCCATGTACAGAGGTCCTGTCAGTAAGGTGAAAGTTGGTCATGAATACGGTGATGAATTTAGCATACAGCTATGGGTTCTTAGTCTACTTCTATTCATCATAGTCCTCCAGGCCATAAAAGAGGAATTCAAAACTGGATGCCCATAGGAACTACTATACACTGATAACCTTACTCTTATTGCAAAATTGGTGAAGAAATTCCAGGTATGGAAGCAAAACCTGGAGTCAATGGGCCTTAAAATTAACCTAGCTAAGATCAAAATTGTTGTTAGCAAGAAAGCAGATAAGACTCCTTCCATCAGGTAAATGGCTCTGCTCAGTTTGTAGGAAAGGAGTGGTAATTCCATTCACTGCAACCAGTATAAGCTATGGATACATAAGAGATTAACATAAGGTAGATTAACAGATAAGGTCACCTGTGTCTGTGGCAGATGTACAGGAACAATAAGCACTAAGAGCACATGGGACTTAAATTCTCTCAAATGTCCAGGAGGCTCTCTTGAGGTAGTCAATAGATTCTGTTACCCAGGTAACCAAATTAGCAATGGGAGTAGATGCTTTGAAAGTATTCTAGAATATGAATAGGGTGGAGAAAGTTCAGAGAACTACTACCCCTGTTGACAACAACAGGACTCTCTCAGAGTGAAAGGTAGAGTGTATGATGTTTGTGTATGAATGGTAGTGAGACATGGGCTCTGAATGCAGAGGATATGTGTAGACCATAGAGGAATGAAGGCAGTATGTCTGCTGGATGTGCAGCATCAGTGTGCATGAATGACAAAGCACAAATGTATTGGGAGAAAAGTTGGGTATAAGAGGAATCAAATGTAGCATGCAACAGAGACTACATTGGTTTGGACATGTGATGCATATGAATGAAGACAGCTATATAACGAAGTGCTGATCACTGAGAGTGGATGGCAATTGTGGAAGCAGGAGACCTAGGAAGACATGGGATGAAGTGGTGAGGATTGATCTCAGGATGTTGGGGCTCACAGAAGTAATGACAATGGACAGAGATGTCTGGTGATATGAGGTTCTAGAGAAAACCTGCCCACGTCAGTGAACCTGAGTTCTAGAAGTGTTGTGTTCCACCCACACATAATAAAATTTTCACACTCTCTACTCCAACAAATCAAACTACACCTCACTTACCCAAACTGTTTCTCTTCTCATCCTCACATTTTCACTTCATACACTATTATTATCTCCCACTCCCCAATACAGTCCTCACTGCATGCTCACTGTATCATTGTTCCCTCCCCTCTATATACCCAGGTTCTCACCAGTACCAGCATTCCCCACTCCTTACTTGTGACTTCTTAGCAATACCCTACCACCATTCATCTCTCTCTTCCTTACTCTATCATCCCTGATCCCCATTACATCTATGCTCTGATCCCTGTTACTTACAAGTATACCCTGGTACTTGTTGCCATCCCTCTCCTTGCTGTCTCCTACTCTCTCTCTTAATTTTCCTTGCTCTTCCCTCTGGCTGAGTAATCATGCATCTCCTCTGTGGTGAGATGGAGGAAGAAGACAACAAGAAGCAAAAGGACAGAATGAAACGTTGGACCTTACCTTGCCGACCGCAGCGGAGTACACGATCGCTCCTGATCAGAACACGTCTTTCTCGTAACGTCGCTGTTTTCTGACTGCTCCACGTGCTAGCCTTCGACCGCGTATCGCCGACTTCCGATCTGACCCTTCCGGTCTGGCCCTTCCGGTCTGGTTTCACCTCTGTTTGCCTCACCCCTCTCCACCACAACACACAGCTCATCACAGCCCATAACACCACATCCTCTATATCAACAAACCTGTTTTTCCTTCATTCGTGATTACTCTCCCTCCCTCCTTCTCTTGCTCTTGCCTCTAGCTAAGTAACCATGTACCTCAAGGAATTTTACTCCTTTACAGCAGTAATCATCTTTCTTGTTAAGCTGCATTACTGTAAATAACAACACTACATTTGTTAACTTAGCTTCTAAATTCCACTCTTCTCCCACTTCAATATATCTGTCTCACTACTAGGAGCACAGAAATTTCTCCAGATTCAGGAAGGGAGCCTTTACACTTAATCTGCTAGGAATAGCCAAATCTCTGACCACGAAAAAAAAAAGACCCCCCCCCCCCAACTCCTCTTTACTATCTTTAAAAAAGGAAGTACACATTAGATGATATGGTCTTAGTTGCATGGTTGAGGTAAAAGAGTGGATGAAGCTAGTTAGAAGACCTTTGATCATAGACCTGCTCAATCAAGGTTGACCTTAGGAATGAACAGGCAAGACTATGAGGTTAACAATTTCAATTTGCAGTCATATAGTTTTAGATTCAATGCTGGAGCGGGGGGGGGGGCGTTGGTGGTAGCATTTTCTATTGCAAGCATTCAAGTAAGATCTCTCTTCAGTATAATAGCCTCCTCACAACCAAAATAGGATGGTGTGAGGTGGGGGAAAAATTTGTAACTGGGTTAAATTAGTAATTTCTGATTTCTTGTTATTTTCTCACTAACCATTTGAAATCATGATATCGCAAGTATTGCATGATCATTTTATACTGTTGCATCATCTTTAGGAGTAAAAATTGGTCAGCATAGTTCTTGTTGAAGTTGAGAGAATCCGAAACAGTCAGGTAACAGATACTTTTTATTCAAGGAATTTTTACTCAACTTTGACAGGACAAAGGAAACCTTTTCTCGCACCTGTTGATCGTAGTGGTTTGGACGACCCAGAATCCTTAGATTTGGTTTCGAATCTAAGCTTGGAGAAGGAAGTATTAATTTTTACACTACCCCACTTCTAATGAGAAAGCCACAGAGACTGAATGATATTGGAAATGTTATTTTGTGTGTATGCAGAAAAAATTTACACAGTGTAACAGACAAATGAATATATGTCAAAAACATGGGGCGTGAAAGAAATAAAAGTATAAAAATATGAAGCAAAAAAGATTCACTGTTGGTGTGTGCAATATGGTAAGCAATACATATATGTGCCCAGGCAGAAACATGTTGGCGCATTGAAAGAGATGTGCGTCTATTGATTACTCGACCCACTAGAGGTCTAATAGAGACAAGGTATCTTTCAGTGATACAAAAGATCAAGTGATAGCACACATGAGAATGTGAGTGTTGCAAGTGTGTGTAAGCATACAGGGAGCAAAACATTTAAAAGAAGACAAAATATTTTTGAAAGAAAGCAAAACGTATGTACATATAAGGAATTGACAGAAAAATGAAAAATGTTCGTAGAAAAGTTCGTTTGTAAAATGTTCAGTCAATGTTCATAAAAATGTTTTTCGTACATGTAGAAAAGGTTTTTTTTTTTTTTATACAAAATGTTCATTGATTTCTTTTGGTTTGTATATGGGTGATGCAGTCATTTGGGTTATATGTTGATGTAGGCATTTCATTTGAGGAGATGGGTTGCTTAAGAGTTTGAACTTACCCGAAAGACTTGAACAAACCTTGCGGGCCAGCGAATTGTTCTTCCTGATTTGGTGTGCTGGGGTTGTGCATAATCTGAGGTGTTTGCTGGAGTTGTTGAGTCCATTTGAGAAATGGAGGAAACTAAAAGCAAGTCCTCCTCAATGTAGGATTTTTTAAAATGATCAACTGATATAGTATTTCATTTACCTCCAATATCGAGAACAAAATACTTAGGTTCTTTTTTAAGCACTTTGTAGGACCCGGACTGTGGTGGCCGCAGTTGAGATGGTATCCTGTCGTTTCTCACGAAAACACGAATCCAAGTATTGATGTCCTTTGAGACATCTGAAGTGACGTTTTGTTGCCTAGGGGCTGCAGGGGACAAATTCAACATGGATGTCCATAATTGGTGCACATATTTTGCTGAGTCAGGAAGGTCTTGTGGTGAAACAGGTTTGATCATCTGCCCAGGTAAGCTGAGTGCTGTGCCATAGACGAATTCAACCGGAGTATATCCAACTTCCTCCTTATCTGTGGATCGAATACCAAGGAGATGAGAGGGAGATGTTCCAACCAGTTAGAACTGTCTGAAGATGTTTTTATAGCTGCCTTGAGTTGGCAGTGAAAGCGATCAGCCATACCATTTGTTGTGGGGTGGTAAGCTGTAGTGCAGGTGTGTTTACATCCGAGGAGACAAGTCAGCTCGGTGAAAAGGTGGGAATTGAACTGACGTCCTCTGTTGGTGGTGATAGTTGCGGGTGTGCCAAAATGCAAAACCCATTGGGATATCAGCGCTTTGGCGACCGTTTCTGCTGAAGTATCAGATAAGGGTCAAGCTTTGGGCCACCGCAAAAAATGATCCACGCAGGTAAGCAAATGTGTATAATTCTGCGAAGGTGGCAGAGGTCCCATGATGTCAATGTGAATGTGTTGAAATTGCGTGTCAGGTTGTGAAAAGGAACCGATTGGTGATTCTATGTGCAGGTAGATTTTCACTTTTTGACATGCGACACAGCACTTGGTCCATTCTCTGATATCCTTGCTGATACTGGTCCACACAAAATGGGTCAGTATCAGCTTTTGAGTGGGGCGAATACCAGGATGTGACAGAGAATGTAGAGCAGAAAAAACTTCTCAATGATGTTTCTGTGGTATATAAGGGCATTGGTGACCAGTGGAGATATCACACCAAATATGGGCCATAGATGATGGTAGTGAAACATGCTGAAATTTCAGAGATGATGAATTCTGGAGCTTTAGAAGTTCTTCATCATTCTCCTGGTTAGCTGCTATACGTGCCAGATCAATTGTAGCTGTGGTGTGGATAGCATTGATCTGTGTGCATGAAAGTACATTGGCTGCTAAGTTGGTCATCCCTCTGATGTGGTGTATATCCATCATATACTGTGATATGAAGTCAAGGTGGCAGATTTCTCTTGGCGATCTGGCTTGGTGTGAAATGCATATACCAGTGGTTTGTGGTCGCTGTATATGGCAAAATTGGTACCTTCTAGCATGTGTTGGAAATGCTTAACAGCCTGGTATGCCACCAATAATTCCCGACTGAAGGTACTGTATTTCATTTCCACATGTTTTAACCGCTTAGCGGTTGCCATATGCCGTCAACAAGCTGCTGTAGCACACCTGCAAATCTGGAAGTAGGGCATCTGGTTTCGGATACACCAACATAGTAGCGTTGGATAATGCTTTTTCAGGGCAGCAAAAGAGGTGAGCTAATCTTCATTCAGGGCAATTTCCATGCTTTTGCAAGTTCGCTGACGTAGCAAATCTGTGAGCGGTTGCACTATCTCAGCGAGGTGAGGTAAAAATCTGCGAAAGAAATTCACTAAATAGAGAAATTCCCTTAATTTGCGGAGAGATGTGGGTGGTGGAAAATCCACGATGGCCTTGACTTTCTCGGGAAGGGGGCAAATGCCATTTTTATTGACGATGTGCCCAAGAAAATGAAGGGAAGCAACTCCGAACGAGTTGATAACAACACCGTATTTGCACAGGCGTTCGAATAGCAGGTGCAGGTGTTGGTCATATTTTTCGTCTGAGCTACTGGCCACAAGTAAGTCATCTATGTAGGCATAGATGAAAGGCAAACCTCTAGTAACCATGATGATAAACCTTTGGAATGTCTGTGCCACGTTGCGTAAACCAAAAAGCATATGCAGGAATTCAAACATTCCAAAGGGTGTAGTAACTGTTGTCTTCGGGATGTCCACAGGTTCCACTGGGATTTGGTTGTATGCTCGCACAAGGTCGATCTTGGAAAAGATATGAGCTCCATGCAGCGAGCTAGAAAAATCTTGAAGATTGGGGACAGGATATGCATCACTTACAGTACAGTTGTTCAGCGATCGATAATCACCACAAACTCGCCAATCAGTCAATGATTTTTTTGGAACGCAGTGTATTGGTGAGGACCAGTTGTTGCTGGATGGGTGGATGATTTCAAGGTCAAGCATGTGCTGGAATTCCCGCTTGACGGCCTTGAGACGATCAGATGGTAACCTTCTGGGTCTTGCAGCAACAGGTGGACCACTGGTTTTGATGTGGTGGGTAACTTCATGTTTGATTGGCTGGCTATGGAACACTGGTCGAGCAACGTCTGGATATTCTTTCAGGACAGCACTGTGGCGAGTTGTCATTAACAAAATAGTTGGGCTGGTTGTGGCCATACAAGCGATTATACCGCGCACAGTGAGCTGTGTAGTGCTGTTGACAAGTCTCCTGTGTTTAATGTTTACCAGGAAACCAAAATGATGCAGGAAATTGGCTCCTAAGATAGGGGTCGGCAGTTTAGCTATAATGAATACCCACTGGAAAGTGTGCCATAGTCCTAAGTTCAGCATTAGGGACTGTTCACCATAGCTTGGAATGGGTGAGTGGTTAACTACCTGAAGACAGACTGCTGTCTCGTTTCTTTTTCTTGAAGTATTGGAAACTGGAAACAGGGATTATGCTGACTTCCACGCTGGTGTCAACCAGGAAACGCATGCCAGTTACATGATCGCAAACGAAAAACAAGGACTTTGTGGGTGCAAGCCATGAACTTCCGTCGCATTCAATTCCTGGCTGTGTCGTTTCCTGAATTAGATGATGAAAACGAACATGGGATCATGCATTTCTGCGCCCGTATTCCAAACTTTCGGTGGTATCAATATGTTTTATGCGAGCTGCAGGTAGCACTTGGGCTTCGGGACTGTCTACCAAAACGATGCGATCAGCTGTTGTTTTACGTAGTATACCAAGCAATAGAGCTTGTATCTGCTCTGTCAGGGCCTGTAAGCACTGGACAACAAAAGGAAAGGATTGGTGGAAGGAATCACTGCCTGGAATGAACTGTGGATGTGTTTGCTACTGGGTTCTGTTCTGGGGAAGCCATTGTGTGCCAATCAATCACAGGAATTTTCAGTTCTGTTTCAATGCTGGGTGATGTGCAAGCTGTGATTCTTCAATGGGATCACGAAGTGTAGTGCCAAAAGGAAAGTTTAAAAGCAGTACAAAAATTGTTTTCCTTTTCCGAATGCAATCAAGTTGGTGAAGCCGGTTGAAGGGAAGGCTGCAATTCTTTGACGGGGTCACCAAATGTAGTGATTAAGCGTGTATCAGTATGTGTTATGTTGAACAGATGCGATAGGAATGTGGATGTCTTTGAAGTAAACAAATGAATGACATCGATTCATAGTTAAAATAATTTATTCACTGGACTTAATTTGTCGTTGGTACACAAATCTTCATTACATGCAAATGTTGACAACTGTTACGTATTGCTAGAAATAGAAACAAGTGGAGGTGATATGTCAGAACTGAATATGTTTTTGTGTGTATGTGTGCACGTAGTTCAGCTGAGACAGTAGTCTACCATGAAACTTCATTCGAACATTTCTCTCAGTCTCTGCAGTCAGCCAAAACCGTCTGTTGGCATCGCAGGTCTTTCTCGTCTGCCTCCTAGGCCTTTCTGTCTGTCTCTCTGTTGACCATGGTCACAGGTCAAAGGGAGATGATCTATCATTTTTTGACAGGACAAAGAAAACCTTTTTTTTTGTGCTAGTTGATTGTGGTGGTTTGGATGACCCAGAATCCTTAGATTCGGTTTCAAATCTAAGCTTGGAGAAGGAAGTGTTAATTTTTACAACTTGCTAGGAGCAAATATTCATAATTTTCAAATAGCCCAAAAGAGACTGCAGGAATGTGAAGAATTTCAGGCATTTATTCAAACAAATCCACATAAATTATCACATGTAAGTTGTACAACGTGGCTATCTTTAGAACAAGTTGTCAAATGAATACTAGAACAGTGGCCTGCTCTAGTGTTATTCTTTACTACTGCTGTTATTGAAGATAACAACAGTGCAGCTTCAAATGTGCTGAACTCATTAACAAATCCAATCACAGAGATGTATTATGTATTTATAACATATATTTTGCCAGATATTACTAAGTTGAACTTAGATTTCCAATCAGAAAGCTATAGAATGCACTAACTGCACAAATCTATTACATGTACTGTTAAGGGAATATTTAGAAACTTTGTTAAAAGAGAAATTGTGAAAAATAAAGAGCTACATGAAATTAACATCAATCATCCATCAGTGTTCCTTCCCATAACTGAAATTTACAGATGAGAAAAAAGTTGAAAGCATCAGCTATTAGCACAGCTGAACTGAAACAATTTCATGTGAAAACATAAAATTTTTATGTGCGCCTTGGGAAGGAATTTTTTCAGTGCTTCTTTGCACATGATTTCTTCTGTAATTTGAAGCATCTAGAGACAATAGACCCAGTTAGTATTCATGATTTCAATGGTCTAAGTTCAATTGTTTCTCCGGCATGCAAATTTCCAAATATTGTTCAGTTGAGTCAGATTGAAGCTCTTAATAAAGAATGGAGAGAACTTAAATTTCAAGATAACAATGGCATAACTGAAGCTACCAAACCCAAAAATTATTGATATAAAATTTCTAAGGAAAAATGTGGAGATGAAGCTTGTTATCCGGTCCTATCATGCTTTATGTTTCAACTCCTATCATTACCACATTCTTCAGCTGCAGCCAAGAAAATAGTGCAGTCCTAAATAACGTTAAAATCAAGAATAGGTTTAAACTGCATACCCAAACAATCAATGCACTGCTACATTCAAAAAGTCTTCTTTGTGATGTAAACAGCACAACTTATACACCTGATGCAGAGCTTTGTGCTAAATTAAAAGAAGGATAAGGACATTGGTACAGCCTGAAATTGGAAAAGATCACAGTGCAGGCTCAACATTAGAAGCTGCTTTTTCGTACAGCATGTGACCGCTACCTGGAACAGTCTGCCAAACAGTGTGGTCGCAGCTCCATCAGTCAACGCCTTCAAGAACAGGCTTGAGGCTTACTGGAGGGAGCTTCCTGCAAAATTTGACCATCTGTTACTATTAGCTACAACTGTCGAAGTGTTGTACCACATAGGACAAATTAAGTGTACTAGTGGAAAAGGACCTGTGAACAAGCTCCTAGGAGCTTCAACACGGAAACCATCCAGTATCCAGTAAAAAGGAACCTCAGTGTTGACGATGCAACTTTCTAACTGTAAAGTAAGTACACTAAATATGTATAGTTCACTTTGAAATAAAGCCCTGTATGTTATAAACAATATATATTATGCATTTCAGTTGATTTATAGCCAAAATATAACAAATTAAAATTTTGGTACTTTTATTTTGCTAAATCTGGTACTTTCATCAAAATATGTCTGGCAAGCCTGGGTGTCAGGTGATGCCCGTGAGGGCGCTTGGCTTTCTCAACCCCTTAGCGAGCATGCTGGCTTGCTTCAGCAGGTTCCATTAAACCTTGTGGTGTGCAACCAGTTGTTGTGATAAAAAATATCCTCCATAAATGGTTTCAATAGTTTTAACAGAAAGATTTGGAAGAATTAGACGAAAGTTCTCTGATAATTTTCTTTCATGTAAAGCGTTTGACCCGGTGACGAGAATAAAAAAAAATTAGTTTAATAGGTGTAAAACAACTTGCTGGGAACGAATATGAAGAAAAAAAATGTGCACTCGCGAACGGAGGCGGGACTCGGAACATTCACATCCTGAATGTTCTGAGACGCCTCACCGGAGCCAAGAAACAAAAGAAAAATAGTGTAATAGATGTAAAACAACTTGCTCTGAACGAATATCAAGAACACACACATATAACACACACACACATATATATATATATATATACATATATACACACACACACACATATATATGTGTATATATAAAGAAGACCACTAGGTGGACGGCTAATGTGCTAGAAGAAGATCACTTTCTTCTAGCACATTAGCCATCCACCTAGTGGTCTCCTTTATATATACATATACAATAATAT
>NC_068981.1:111661031-111662744 GCF_001194135.2 Octopus bimaculoides
CATCGATGAAAATCCACTGTCACATATACTATTACACTGGTTAAATATGTACTAATTATATCTTTATTATTATTTTAACCTTAAACTTCGTTCAAATTGTATTTAAAACGATAATAATTTATTTAAGCTGGTTTTTGTATATAATATACATGTTAGCATATATTATAATGGATGTAGGGATGATTATGGAATGTTTATTATTTTGATATTTTTAATAATATTTTTCTATCTTTACACAATAAATATTTTATATAAATTCATTTGGTACTTATTGTTGGTTGATATATACATTTATTTATTACTATTATTGTTGTATTTTGACCTGACGATTAGCTGTAGTTTTGAATAGAATTTATTTTTGATAATTTTAATCGATTTAAATTTCCTTTCTATTTGAAAATTAGTTATGAAACACGTGTAGTCATTTTATTATCTTTATCTTATGATATTTACTTTTGGAATATTTATTTTGGTGTGTTTAGGATGGCATGAACTGAAAGGGAGATACTGCTTAGAGTCTGTTGGCTTGTAGTAAATGTCAGTTGTGACGTGGTTGTTGGACTTTTTTAAAATCAAGATGTCCAGAAAAGGGAGAAGAACGACTAAATAAAGAGAACTTATTCATTCAAAAATATAAACCACACCTCAATATTCAAATCTGACAACCTTTTAAAAAAACTATCTTAAGGAATCAGTTATCCCCCTTGACACCCATTACCTCCCTTGGTTCACTCCCTAAACCCTTCCTTATTTTTCAAACAGCCAAGATGGCGAAACCCCCGCATCATGCGAATTAATCATTAATCACTATACAATGCCCCTTGAAAAGCTAATTTAAATAGCGAAAACCGGTTGGATTTTACAACACCCATATAATATGTATATATTTATATAAAAAACATATTAAACTATGTGAAACGAAGGCATTTTTTTTCATCTGTCTTTACATATTTTCAACTATAATTTTACCACGTGTTGTTTACTGAATCTCCAGTATTTTTGCTCCTTATATTTATATATATATATATATATAATAATAATATTAGGGACAAAATTACAGGTAAGAACTCAATCAAAATCAATTTATAAAAAATTGAAATTAAATTAAGCTTTACAGAGTAAAATATATATAAATATATAGTTTTAGGAAAAAGAACCAAGGTTCATGAACTCGTCGATGAAAATCCACTGTCACATATAGAAAAATTAATAATTAAAAGCACAATAAATCAGTATAATATAATGCAAAGTAAGTATCATAAGATAAAGATAATAAAATGACTACACGTGTTTCATAACTAATTTTCAACTAGAAAGGAAATTTAAATCGATCAAAATTATCGAAAATAAATTCTATTAAAAAATACAGCTAATCGTCAGGTCAAAATACAACAATAATAATAAAAAATAAATGTATATATCAACCAACAATAAGTACCAAATGAATTTATATAAAATACCTATTGTGTAAAGATAGAAAAATATTATTAAAAATATCAAAATAATAAACATTCCATAATCATCCCTACATCCATTATAATATATGCTAACATGTATATTATGTACAAAAACCAGCATAAATAAATTATTATCGTTTTAAATACAATTTGAACGAAGTTTAAGGTTAAAATAATAATAAAGATAATATAGGCGCAGGAGTGGCTGTGTGGTAATTAGCTTGCTTACCAACCACATGGTTCTGGGTTCAGTCCC
>NC_068981.1:111663862-111668855 GCF_001194135.2 Octopus bimaculoides
ACGCGAGAACGCTTTTCATCATGGCAGACGTGGCATTAGGAGTTTAATGTAAATTAAAAACAATTCAATCCTTTTGTCTCTTCCTTTGCTTCGACAAAAGAAAATTGAAAAGAAAGAAAAACTTTAGAAATGACATTATTTCATGACTATGTTCCGTTTAAATGTCTCCTGTTGTTTCTTGTATTATATATACTATCAACACATGGAATGAAAACAACAGAACGGAGAGAGTTGAGGTAGGCCTAAACTTTTGATATTTACTTACTGTTGAATTAAGATGAAAGGTGTTGAAAATTGGCACTTGATAAAATATATAATTTTATAACATCGTGAAAGGTGTTTCCATGCCAAGTGAATCAGTAAATGTGTTACTGAAGGGAATATATTAAAATGTTAAATTTATTGTTAAATCCAAATTAAAATGTATTTAAATCTGCTTTGAACGGATAAATATAAAAATAAAAAAATGAGTAGCTATTTTGATAATTAGAAATGTAGAAATGTTCATCTTGCAAAAGACAAATTGCGATTATTTCATCAGTTTTTGTTTTGCTTTCAACTTTTTACAAAATGTATGCGAAAATTTTACATGTATTACAATAAAAATAAATTGCTTAAAAATACAGTATGGAAAGAAAAAATCGGGTTGCATTTAAATTATTGGACCCACCTTTCCCTTATCTAAGGGAGTTAATTTACTATAACACATACTGATAATGGAAAAGCAGATACAACTATGAATTTCAAACTAAAAGATTAAAGGAATTTTATACAATCCTTCCTTAGAAAAATATTCCGCCTATCATTCATAAATCATTTGTCAATATGTTTTTTCAGATTTACTTACGTTTTTCCTTCGCAGAATTCAAGCTGGTCACTAGCAAAATTTACAAAGCTCTTTTGTTTGAATCGAGTCTCTTCCTTGTTTTTGTGACTGAGCATACGCATGTTTGTAGGAATGTGTGCCTGTAAACTTGCCTTGTGAATGTCAATTTAGTACACGAGTATGTGTATGCATGTCAAATGCACATGCAATTCTCAGCCCCCATCTTGTTTATAACATTCCTCCAGGACGTAACTGAAGAATTTAAAACTTTGCCCATGATAGCTCCAATGTGCTAGTGACCTTGTTCTTGCAGCTGAATTTCTAGTAGAATTAGAGAAAAAAGATATGTGTGGAAGCAAGGACCAGAATAAAAAGGGGTAAGAAAACAAACAAATTACTAATTCTTTCAGGGAAATAGCCCTGTTCCATATATAGAAAAAATATAGAAATTCCATTCGCTGTTACCCATGCAAGCTATGGACACATAAGTACAGTGGATGCACAAAAGGTTAACAGAGAAAAATTCTTTTGTGTGACACATATGCAGGAACAGTAAGCTCTTAGAACACTTAGAAAGTAGATTTCCTCAAATACCCAGGTGTATTACCTAGACAACCAAATTGGTAGTGAAGGAGTTTACTCTGAAAGCATAATTACCAGAATTAGAACCAGCTGGGCAAAATTCAGTGAGCTATTACCTGTATTGGTAACAAAGGGTCTTCATAGTGAATGGCAGATTGTATGATGCCTGTGTATGAACAGCTATGCTACATTTAAGTGAAACATGAGCTGTGAATGCAGAGTACATGCAAAGGCTTGAATGAAATGAAGCCATCATGCTCCACTGGATGTTCATTGCCAGTGTGCATGTATGACAGTATGTTTTGAGAGAAAAAATGGGTATAAGGGGCATCAAATATAGTGTGCAGGAGAGACTGCTGGTATGGCCATGTGATGAGAAATGCCGATCTCTGAATGTGGAGGGAATTTGTGGAAGAGATAAACTGAGGAAGATGTGGGATGGAGTGATGAAAAATGATCTTCAGATGTTGTGTCTTAGAAGAGATGACAAAGAACTGAAACAGTTTGCTGTTCATCTCAGTAAAAATGAGGCCCTAAAGGCATGTCTTTTATATCCATGTCTCCTGCACACAATCTATCTGTGAAAAACCTCCACCTCATTTCATTGTCATAACACCTCCCCTCCCCCAGTTGTCTTCACCACTTACTTTGTTACCCTCCCTTCTTTTGCCCACTCTCCCTTGTGAACCTACCTGTGTGCAATATATCCCTGTTGAATCTCTTTCCCCACAGCATATCCTTCTAACACACCATCCCTCTACCTGTGCCCACTCACATTTCCCCTCTCCTCCATCTCCCATTCTTCTTTTGCAATGTCATGAATTTATCCACCCACTTACCCTCTCCAATCCTTGGTCCACTTCACTATATACACCTCCCTGTAACTTAATGTACATCCCATTGCATCTTCACCATCATATCAGTTTTCTCTCCAACTGAGTTAGACTTGTATCTCTTCTATCCTTACACTAACTTCTCATCATCTTGCACAAAGCCATCTCCCTCAATACTACATCCACCTCAGTTGAGGGATCTTGTCTTGCAAGCTACTTAGTGACATCACTGCTGCTGGTGCCATGTAAAAGCCTCCCCCCCCCCAGCATTCTCTGTAAAGTGGTTAGCATTATGAAAGGTATTCAACCATAGAAACCATGCCAAAGCAGACAGTAGAGCTTGGCACTGTCTGTTGACTTGCCAGTTCCTGTTAAACTGTCCATCCCATATCAGCATGGAAGAAGGATATTAAATGATGATGATGATCAGTTTGTTTATCATATGTAAAATTTATATATTATTCAAAGCCTGTTAAACTATGGTATTTGTCTTGTGGTGACCTCTCTTGTAGATGTATAATGTTAAAAAAAAGACATAGAAATATATCAATAACAGATGAAAATTGTCCACCACCAGTTGTTGCATTGCTAAATACGTATTTTTGCCTTTTGGGTCTTTGTCAGTAGTAAGTATTCACAAGCAATCACATGCTAAGACAAATCATCCATTACTGATATAGAGACATAGAGCGAAATATCACTCTTGTCACAATTAGTTGACAGGCTGAATAAAAATATTTATATCAAGTATAACTGTGTTCATCTCCACAACTATCTCCATATCAGCTTGATGTGGACTCCTCATATAGCCATTCTTGACAGTGTAGGGCTTGCATTGGACAAAGAGTTTGAAGTTTAAATCCTTTGAGCATTACTATGTATTTTCTTTATTGAGCATACCCATCTCTCTCTCCCATTGTCTGTATATATATGTATTGCTGAGAAATGGGTGAATAAGGTCATAGAGGTAGTCAGAGTGTGCAATAGAGAGCTTAATCTCAGGCTAGTCTTGCAGAATAGTACAGCAACAATTTTCTCTGTCTGTGCCCCACAAACAGGCCTACCAAATGAACAGAAGGACCACTTTTTATGATATTCTTCTGCAGGCTACCTCAAAGATGAGTGACAATGATCTCATCTTTGTGGCTGGGGATTTCAGTGAGCATGTTTGACAGCAGACTGGTGTCTTTTGTGGTGTTCATGGGGGCCATGGAATTGATCCCTGAAATGAAAAGGGGATGGAGCTACTGGAGTTCTGTGTGATGCAAATAACCTATTGATCTGCAACACCAACTTCAGGAAGCCAACCAGCCACCTGATAACCAACCAATCAGGTAACTGTGCTAGCCAGGTCAATTACATTCTCACCAGACAGCGGGATGCATGGTTGCTCTTAAGTACAAAGACCCTCCCTGGTGAAGAATGTACCTCCCAGCATAGACTAGTCATTAGTGATTTAGATTCTAGGCCAGAAAGATGCCAAAAAGGAGACCAATCTGGAAAAGAAGGATTTGGAAGTTTAAAGACCCTTCATATGGTTAGAGATTTAGGGACATCCCAATTGAGAAATTGGATGAGAGGGAAGAGGAGCTACAGACTTGTGACATAGAGGGCAACTGGGAATTCTTGTGGGACAACTTACTCCCATCCAGACCTAGGTTAACGTGGTGGTGAAACGATGTGGTAGACAAGGCCATTAGAGTAAAGAAACAGGCCTGGAAGATTTGGGGTAGCAGGAAACTATCAGATAGCCAGAAGGGAAGCTAGGAGATAGGTATATCTAGTCAAGGGAGAAGCAGAAAAGAAGTTTGCCCATGTTCAGTGACGTGAGGACCAAACAACTGAAGTGTTTTGGTTTGCAAGACTGTGTGTGACAGAAAATTGTGATATCATAGGAGAGAAATGTGCCCACATGGATGATGGTGCACTTGCATTTAATGATTTTGCAAAGAAAGAGGCTTGGAAATGCCATTATGAAAGACTGCTGAATGTTGAGAATGAACGGGAGGAGGAGAGTCTGCCAAATGTTGACCCAATTGAGGGACCAGCTACCTAAATCGTCAGTTCCTTTGTAGATAAAGCAATTAAAGATACAAAAACAGGGAAATCCCCCAGCTCATCAGGAATCATCGCTGAGATGCTTAAAATATCTGGTGGTGAGGGTTTTGGTCTAGTCACCTGTATTGTAAATTAGGTGGTTCATGAAGGAGTCATACCCAATGATTGGTGTAGTTGCACTGTAGTCAACTGCTACAAAGGTGAAGGTGACGTGTTCGATAGAAATAATTACAGAGGTGTCACATTGTTAGATCAAGTGATCAAAATTATGGAGAGAGTCATAACCCGGCTAATTAGGGAGAGAGTTAGCCTAGATGAGATGCAGTTTAATTTTGTGCCAGGAGAAGCACCACTGATGCTTTATTTCTGGTAAGGCAGCTGCAGGAGAGATACATAGCCAAAGACTTAGTGTTTGTTGACTTGGAGAAAGCTTTTGGCAGGGTCCACTGATCCCTTTTCTGGTGGTCAATGTGAAAACTATGGATAAATGAGTGGTTGATGAGAGCTGTATAAGCTATGTATGGGGATACTACCAGTAAGGTGAGGGTTGGTAATGAGTACAGCAAAGAATTCAGGGTACAAGTAGGGGTTCACTAAGATTCAGTGCTCAGCCCCCTCTTGTTCATTATAGTCCTCCAGGCAATAACGGAGGAATGATATATCATATATCATATCATATATATATATATATATA
>NC_068981.1:111672561-111674242 GCF_001194135.2 Octopus bimaculoides
TATATATATATATATATATATATATATATGATATATATATATATACTTGTTTGTGTATCTCTATATTCTTTTTTCTTTGACTTGTTTCAGTCATTTGGCTGTGGTCATGCTGGAGCACCGCCTTAAAGGGTTTTTAGTCAAAGAAATTGACCCCAGAACTTATTCTTTGTAAGCCTAGTACTTATCCTATCAGTCTTTTTTGCCAAACTGTTATGTTGCAGGGGCATAAACACACCAACATCAGTTGTCAAGCGATGGTGGTGGTGGTGGTGGTAGTGGGGGGGGACAAACACAGGCATGAAGACATACATACATAAATATATACATATAGGGCTGGCCAAAAGTCACCTGACATAAATACTTAATATTCAGTTTTATTGGAATGATGTTAATATGCTCCACTGGATGTGTAATGTCAGTGTACATACAGGACAGAGTGTAAGCTCCCTGAGAGAAAAGTTGGACATAAGAAGCATCAGACGTGGTGTGCAAGAGAGATGACTGCGCTGCTATGGTCTTGTGTTGTGTATGGATGAAGACAGCTGTGTGAAAAAGTGTCACACCCTAGCAGAAGAGAGAATCTGTGGAAGAGGTAGACCCAAGAAGACCTGGGATGAGGCGGTGAAGTATGACCTTCAAACGTTGGGCCTCACAGAGGCGATGACAAGTGACCGAGACCTTTAGAGATATGCTGTGCTTGAGAAGACCCAACAAGCTAAGTGAGACCATAACCAGCCCATTTAAGAGTACCCTTCAATCATTGTAAAGACCTTTTTATATCAAATGAAGTCATTGTCGTGGCTGCTGATGGTACCGCCTGATTGACACCGATGCCAGTGGCACGTAAAAAGCACCATTCATGCATGGTCGATGCCAGTGCTGCCTGACTGGCTCCCGTGCTGGTGGCATGTAAAAGGCTCCGTTGAAGTATGGCCAGTGCCAGTATCACCTGATGGGCCCTTGTGCTGATGGCACGTGAAAAGCACCCACTACACTCTTGGAGTAGTTGGCGTTAGGTAGGGCATCCAGCTGTAGTAACTTTGCCAGATCAGACTGGTGCCTGGTGCAGCCTTCTGGCTTGCCAGCCCTCAGTCAAACCATCCAACCCATGCCGGCATGGAAAGCAGACATTAAAACAATGATGGTGATGACGATGATTCCAATTATGAATGTTTAATAATTGAATGCTGTAAGTTAAATTCACCGTTTTTTTACATTTGTCTATTAGTGTAGTCTCATATGAAGTCATTTTTTGGTTTAATCTTGGAATTAAATGGTTTTGATTCACTATCAGGTGGCTTTTGGCCAGCTCTGCATATATATACTAGCAGTATAACACAACATTGTCTGGGTGTGACTTATTATGCCATCTACGATAAGTCTTGCTAGGTGAAAATCAATTAAAAAAGAAAGTCTTACAACAAAAAAACCCTTATGATGTAAATATGTTCATAATTCAAAAGACAATGAAATTAATAGGGAAAGTCTGAAGGCTGCTTTGCGTAACATTATTAAGCATACGTAAATTCCATCCGTCTAATTGGCTATACAAATGCTTGTGCAAAACAACTTTTTGCGCTGCCCTGATTATACATAGCAGGGTAATCCCTTTTCGCAGGAGCTAGGACTGCAATTTGTGATGAAGCAATTGCTTGCAATCTGTTGCTACACAGTTCTGCCA
>NC_068981.1:111674252-111682000 GCF_001194135.2 Octopus bimaculoides
GAAGGCTGCTTTGCGTAACATTATTAAGCATACGTAAATTCCATCCGTCTAATTGGCTATACAAATGCTTGTGCAAAACAACTTTTTGCGCTGCCCTGATTATACATAGCAGGGTAATCCCTTTTCGCAGGAGCTAGGACTGCAATTTGTGATGAAGCAATTGCTTGCAATCTGTTGCTACACAGTTCTGCCAGAATTCTATCAGATTGGGCAGTAGATGTTGATGCACCATTTTGCATTATGTTCAAAGTAGCTTCTGGAATGTGGTGAATTGCTGCAGTCTGTTGCTGTCTTTTTAAACCAGTTGCTTTCTTTCCCCAGCAAACTCTCTTCTTTGGCGGTATAATCAATAACACAAAGTTATAACAGATGGAAGGGTAGGTAGTTTTCACATTTCTAATGAAGTTCACTGATTTGCAATGTGTTGTCCTGTCTACATAAGCTCTGTAGTCTGTATATTTACAAAACATTGACGAACATATAGTAAAGTAAGATCTAGTTATATTGTAGTGAATACTTGTGTGTGCATTTGAGAGAGCGAGAGAGAAGAGGGAGAGAGGAAGAGAGAGAGAGAGAGAGAGAGAGAAAGGAATAGAGAACGGGAGCAATGAAGAGAGAGGAAGGGAGAACGAAAGACAGTTATAAAATAGCAATGCGTGAGTGTGTCTATATAAGAAACACACACAAACTAAGTCTTATATCTATATGTATGTTGTTGTCACAGATCACGTATGTGTGGTTGTGTGTGTTTTTACGTTTCTATGTTATGAAAAATATGTAAAAAATACTGAGAGGAGACAGGGATACTGAACATGCAGACAGACAATGTAACGAAAACATGAACGAGTCTAGTCACAAATTATCATTGCAACTTCGACAAAAAGGAAGCTAAGAGCCCCAGATTCTTTGGAAGAAAGAACAGTGGTGCTGGCATGTGTAGGAAATGAGAAAGTGAAGTGAGGAAAATGACCAGGTCACGTGGCGGTAGAGGGATAGAAGAAAGCTATTAAATGGGAGAGAGGAAGAAGAATGAAGTTAGAGTGAAAAGGTAGATAGAAGGAACGAATAGTCTTAAACAAAGTTAATCTATGACTTTGTATGTATCACTTTCTCTCTCTCCCTCTTTTACTCTTACTCTCTACATTATATGTTGAGCGCATGATCGATGTGTAAGAATGCCGGTACAGATAGAATGGAAGAAATATAAAAGTTGCTAGAAACAAAAGCCAAATCTCCCTTAAATCACACAAAGTAAACGGAATTTTAAAAATCTAATTACTGCACAAGAATGTCCACATCGAGAAAATTCCATTCATGTAAAAATTTTCATGAAAAAGTGGAAAATGTGGATTTCTATAAACTTTTAAAAAGGCTACACACAGACACACATCTTCAGCTTTATATATATTAAGATATATATATATATATATATATGAATGACACCTGCATTTGACTCCATTTAGGCGCATGGCCTAGTGGTTAGGGCATTTGGCTCACAATCATAAGGTCGTGAGTTCAATTCCCAGCGACGCTTTGTGTCCTTGAGCAAGACACTTTATTTCACGTTGCTCCAGTCCACTTAGCTGGCAAAAATGAGTAGTACTTGTACTTCAAAAGGACCAACTTTGTCACATTATGTGTCATGCTGAATCTCCCTCAGAACTATGTTAAGGGTACAGATGCTCTGTGGAATGCTCAGCCACTTGCACATTAATTTCACGAGCAAGCTGTTCTGTTGATCATATCAGCTGGGTAACCAATGGAATGCTTCTTTATCCACTCACATGGCTTTTGTTGGCCTGAGGCTATAGTAGATGACACTTGCCCAAGGTGTCATGCAGTGGGACTGAACCTGCACCTATATATATATATATATATATATATATATATATATATATATATATATATATATATATATATATATATACATCATCATCATCATCATCATTTAACGTCCGTTTTCCATGCTAGCATGGGTTGGATGGTTCGACTGGGGTCTGGGAAGCCAGGAGGCTGCACCAGGCTCCAGTCTGATCTGGCAGTGTTTCTACAGCTGGATGCCCTTCCTAACGCCAACCACTCTGTGAGTGTAGTGGCTGCATTTTACGTGCCACCAGCACAGGGGCCAGTGGAGGCTGGCAACAGCCACGATCGGTTGGTGCTTTTTACTTGCCACTGGCACCGAAGCCAGTCAAGGCAGCACTGGCATCGGCCACATTCGGATGGTGTTTTTTACGTGGCACTGGCACAGGTATCACAACTACAATTTCTATTTGATTTTTATTTTGATGATGTACTTGACTCAATAGGTCTCCCTCAAGCACAGTGTGCCTTTTATGTGCCACCAGCACGGGTATCACAACTACAATTTCCATTTGATTTTTATTTTGATGTTGATGTACTTGACTCAGTAGGTCTCATCAAGCACAGCAGGTCGCCCTATGATCCAAGGTAAGCACAGCAGGTCATCCTGCGATCCAAGGTACTTTTGAATGGGCTGGGGCTGGTTCGGGGTCTTCGCAGTCACAGCATATCTCCAGAGGTCTCAGTCTTTCGTCATTGCCTCTGTGAGGCCCAACGTTCGCAGGTCATGCTTGACCACCTCATTCCATGTCTTCCTGGGTCTCCCTCTACTCCAGATTGCTTCAACTGTTTGGTAGTGGCACTTCTTCACACATCTCTCCTCATCCATCCATAGTACTTGACCATACCAGCGCAGCCGTCTCTCTTACACACCTCATCTGATGCTTCTTATGTCCACCATTTCTCTCAGAGCGCTTACCCTCTGTTGTGTGTGCACATTGACACTACACATCCAGCGGATCATGCTAGCTTCATTTCTTTCGAGCCTACACATGTCCTCTGCAGTCACGGCCCATGTTTCACTGCTGTGAAGCATGGCAGTTCACACACATGCATCGTACAATCTACCTTTCACTCTGAGCGAGAGGCCCTTTGTCACCAGTAGTGGTAGAAGCGTTCTAAACTTTGCCCAGGCTATTCTTATTCTAGTGGTAACATTCTCTGAGTATCTACACGCACTACTAACTTGGTCATCTAGGTAGCGGAAGCTATCAACTACTTCTAGTTTCTCCCCCTGGAGTGTGATGGAATTTGTTTTCTGAACATCTGTGATGTTTATTGCCCTGGTGCATCTTCTCGGTTAATCTTCCTTTGATATTGCTGCACCTCTTATGTGTCCATAGGTTACACTGGGTACATCTTATGGAGTTTCTACCTACACCTTTTTTACAGATCGAGCAGGGCCATCTGTGATGAGTTCGCCTTCCTACTTACTAGAACTTTGGTCTTTGCTACATTGACTCTAAGGCTTTTAATTCTAAACCTTGCTTCCACACCCGAAATTTCTTTTCTAGTTCGGGTAGTGATTCTGCTATGAGGGCCAGGTCATCAGCATAGAGGAGCTCCCAGGGGCAACCTGTCTTGAATTCCTCTGTTATTGCCTGGAGGACTGTAATGAATAAAAGTGGACTGAGAGAAAGAGAGAGTGCAGGTAATATAGGGAACAACACCAGTGAGGAGGGGGAATTGCGAGAAGAGATATCTTGTAGTGGTGGTGACAAATTTCTAGACAGAACAAAACGTAAGATAGCCGGTCAAGTGGGTGGATGGATGAGCAGCTGGGCTGGTTGCATTTGTCCTGGGAGAGAGAGAAGTGCAGATAATATATAGAGAACAGCCCAGTGAAGAGGAGGGGTTGAGAAAATAGACACAGGTAATGGTGCTGGGAGAAGGGGTATCCGGTTTAGATGGTGGGAAGATAGAGATGTCCGGTATTGGTGGTGAGGGCGGGAAAGGATGAGCGCACCGCGAACAAGCAAAGTTTTGTTTGGGGACAGAAGGACGAAAATAATGGCAATAAGAATGAGATTAAACAGACCGAGAAACGAGTATATATTCTTTTACTTGTGTCAGTCACTAGACTGCAGCTATGCTGGGGAACCACCTTGAAGATATTTGTTTATTCGATTTTTAGTCAAACAAATCAACCTTAGTACTTATTTTTTAAGCCTGGTACTTATTCTGTCAGTCTTTTTTACTTAACCACTAAGTTATGGGACATGAACATGCTAATACTAATCATTAGATGGTGGTGGGGAACACAATTTGTGGGTTAACAAAGCTACCATTGCTTTCATTGTGTGAGAAATTGTATATATGTATGTGTCCTTATTAACGTCTATATAATATATACTAGTGGGGTTCATTAAAGATTTTCCCTGACCCACTTCCCAAGGACGGATAAATGAAATTTGGCATAATCATTAGTCTTCTACACAGCCAATTCTAATGGTGACACACTTCTCCCATCACTTTATGCAGCTGTGAAGACCTTGTCTGTAGAAATTAGTAGGTTGACTCTGGAGCTAAGACTTTACCTTGGAAATAAGTTCATCATCATCTGAAAAGTGATTTCCCTTCAAAAAAGACTTGACAGTTGGAAAGAAGTGGAAGTCAGATGGTGTGAGATTGGGAGAGTAAAGGGGATGGGGAAGGATTTCATAGCCGCGGAAGTGTGCTTTCATCTGGGCAACATGTGCATTGTGAACTGGGGTATTGTCTTGGAGGAGGTGGACTCCTTTTGGTCAGCATGCCATGCCTCTCTGCTTTGATGGTGTCCCACAATTTCTGCAACAGAGAAGCATAATATGCTTCATTAATTGTGGTGCCCTTTGCCAGAAAATCCATCATCACTACTCCGCACTGATCCCAAAAGACTGAGCATCACCTTGCCTGTTGAGGGTTGGACATGAACCTTCTTTGGAGGTGGTGAGTTATCATGCTTCCATTGCTTCGACTGGACTTTAGTCTCAGGATCATAGTAATGGGCCCATGTTTCATCCTGTGTGATAAGTCTGCCCAAAATGTCCTCCTTGTTTTCTTGGCACATTTTTTGACTCGTTTCTGCTTCTGAAAAATGTGAGCATCTGGGGAATCCATCGTGCAGACAACTTCTGCATGTGCAAATGGTCGTGAATGAATTTTTTCACAGACCCTACACTTACCTTCACTCTTTAGGCTAGTTACTGAATAGTTATGTGACAATCCTCCAAAATGGTGGCTTCCACTTCATGGATGGTGTCATCATAAGTGGTGGAATGTGGTCGTCCCAGGATAGGAGCAGTTTCCACCAATGTCCAACCACATTTGAACTGGTGATGTCAGTGCATGACTACGTTGTATGATGGTGCATCGCCACCATAAACTTCTTTCATCTCATCAAAAGTCTCCTTTGGTGTATGACCTTTCAAATATAAGAACCTGATCACTGATCTGGTTTCAACTGCCTTCATTATAACACCTTAGTTCACTTCAGCAGCTGTAAAAGACAAACAAATACCAAAGGAAAGCTGCAATTCACAATATAACATGTAGAGACGTATGATTATACCTGTACAAGTTCCATTTCCTGCAATAATTGGAAGTAGGTCAGCGGAAATCCTTAATGAACATCCCTCATATATAGCCAAGTAATAAACTGTAATATTGGATGGGAGCTAAAGGAAGTTTACCGAAAAACACATGATCTGAAGAAACCAGCCTTGACATTTTACCCAGAGAAATTTGGTATCTGACTGGATATTATATCCCCCCTCTTACTATATACATACATACATACACACACACACACACACACACACGCACATTTATATATGTATTATATATGTGTGTGTGTCTGTGTCTATACTACTGGTATTTTTACTATTAGTATTATCATTTTTTTTTATTATTGTAACTGTTATGATATTATTTTGTTCAAGGCATCTGGACACCACTAATATATTCAAGGCCATATACTACCAATTGCATCCACCATTAAAACTCTTAACCTCACCCTGACACTTGGTTCATCTCCTCCCCATTCTCTTCTTGAAATTCATAACCTTCTCAATTCTCAACTTTATCTTTTTCCACAGATATTTTATGCAAACGAACAGATACAATGATCTCATTTCTTTTCAATACTATTCACTCACACATCTTCCTTTCTTCCCCACTTTCCCTCTATATATCTCTCCTCTCATTTTCCTCTCTCTCACCCTCTCTTTTTCTTTCTCCTTCTCTATACATATTCATCTTTCTTAGTAGCTGACTTACTGCTCTGACCATATATATTGAAATATTTCCATCAGCTGGTTCATTTTAACTGAGGAAGGTCTTATGTAATGGATGTATTCAATGATTTTAAAATACCACTGTTTGATTTAACTTCATTATTACAACTTATATGACTAGCTGATTCAAATTCTACTTACAAAAAAAAAAAAAGAGAATGAATGGGACGAAGTGAGTCTGCCGCATGTCGACCCAACACAGGGACCAGCTATCCTAATTGATAGTACCTTAGTAGATAAAGTGATCAAGAGTATGAAGGCAGGAAAGCCCCCGGCCCATCAGGAATCACTGCAGAGATGCTCAAAATATCTGGCAGTGTCGGCTATGCCTAATGACTCGTATAGTTAATCAGGTGATACACAAAGGAGTCATACCCAATGAATGGTGTAGCAGCACCATAGTCAACTGCTACAAAGGTAAAGGTGACAACCTTAACCAAAACAATTACAGAGGTATCAAGTTGTTGGACCAGGTAATGAAGGTCACAGAGAGGGTCATAGCCCAACAAATTAGGGAGAGAATCAGTTTAGATGAGATGCAGTTTGGGTTCATTCCAGGAAAAAGCACCACTGATGCTATATTTCTGGTAAGATAGCTGCAGGAGAAATACTTAGCCAAAGATAAACCACTGTACCTGGCTTTCGTTGACATGGAGAAAGCCTTTGACAGGGTCCCCCGCTCCCTTATCTGGTGGTCAATGAGGAAACTAGGGATAGATGAGTGGTTAGTGAGAGCTGTGCAAGCCATGTACAGGGACGCTGTCAGTAAGGCGAGGGTTGGCAACGAGTACACTGAAGAATTCTGATAGAGTTAGGTGTCCACTAACGTTCAGAACACAACCCCCTCCTATTTATCATAGTCCTCCAGGCGATAACAGAGGAATTCAAGACAGCATGCCCTTGGGAGCTCCTCTATGCTGATGACCTTGCACTAATTACTGAGTCACTATCAGAACTAGAGGAGAAGTTTCAGGTGTGGAAGCAAGGGCTAAAACCAAAGTCCTAATAAGTAGGAAGGTAGATAAAACACAAACCCCTTCAGGTAGATGGCTCTGCTCTATCTGTAGAAAAGGTGTAGGTAGAAACTCTAAGATGCACCCAGTGCAAGCTATGGACACATAAGAGGTGCAGCAATATCAAAGCAAGGTTAACTAGGAACTTAGTTTTTGCATGTGGCAGGTGTTCAGGAGCGATAAACACTGAAAATGTGCAGAAAACAACTTCTGTCACATTCCAGGGAGAAAAACTAGACGTAGTTGATAGCTTCGGCTATCTGGGTGACCAAGTTAGTGGGAGAGGGTGTGCTGAAAGTGTAGCTGCTAGAATAAGAATAGCCTGGGCAAAGTTCAGAGAGCTCTTATCTCTGCTGGTGACAAAGGGCCTCTCACTCAGAGTAAAAGGCAGACTGTATGACGCATGTGTACGAACAGCCATACTACATGGTAGTGAAACATGGGCTGTGACTGCTGAGGACATGCGTAAGCTCGCAAGAAATGAAGCCAGTATGCTCCGATGGATGAGTAATGTCAGTGTGCATACTAGACAGAGTGTAAGTATCTTGAGAGAAAAGTTGAACCTAAAAAGCATCAGTTGTGGTGTGCAAGAGAGACG
>NC_068981.1:111682703-111683265 GCF_001194135.2 Octopus bimaculoides
GGAAATATGCTGTGCGTGAGAAGACCCGGCAAGCCAAGTGAGACCAAAATCCAAGGCCTCTGCCAGGGATGTAGCCAGCCCACTTATGCATACCATTCCTTCATTGGACACTAAACTCTGCTTGCGAAGACCTGTTGAGGCAAGTGAAATCGAAATCGAACTAAATTTGATGACTGGCACCCATGTCAACGTCTCTTTCATTGAACACTAAACTCGGCTTGCGAAGACCTGTTGGGGCAAGCGAATGCAAAATTGTGATGGCACCTGTACCAGTGGAGCACTAAGAGCACCGTCCGAGCATGATCGTTGCTAGAGCAGCTGTCTGGCTTCCATGCCAGTGACATGTAAATAACAACTTTGAGCGTGATCATTACCAACATCGCCTTCCTGGCATGTGAAAAGACATTCGAGCGGGATCGTTGCCAGTGCCGCCTGACTGGCCTTCGTGCCGGTGGCATGTAAAAGCACCCACTACACTCTCGGAGTGGTTGGTGTTAGGAAGGGCATCCAGCTGTAGAAACTCTGCCAAATCAGACTGGAGCCTGGTGTAGCTACCTGGTTC
>NC_068981.1:111683275-111685326 GCF_001194135.2 Octopus bimaculoides
TATGTTATTCCATTTGTATTCACATTTCAATGGTACCTTACTTTCAAAGCATTTTATCATTATATACTGGTCTGGCTATTTATAAAGGTACCAAAAAAAAAAAAAAATATGTATATCGGTAACCCATGGTCCGATTTACACGAAACTTGTTTTATTCCATTTGTATTCACATGGGCATTTGATTAATGATGTCTCCTGCTTTTGTCTCAGTAAGTATTTTGTAAAGGACCCATTTGTACTTCGGTGTGAAACAATTTTTTCCACAGGTTTTTTTTGAGTGCATTCAATGTATATCACCTCCAAACCTGCCGCAAGGCACTTTCTTTCAGAAAAGAAAGGGGTACAGGTGGTTGGGACCATGGAGTTTCCCACCAATAGTTTTGTTTTGCAGGTTTTTTTTCTTTTCCAGCTTATTTTGCATGCTTTCAACAAATGTGACTTCGAAGTCATGCTTGAACGGCTCCTTTCATCAGAAAAGGAAAGATTTTGCTGCTATTTCTAGCACGCCCTGCTATCATGTAACAGCTATTTGCGATAAAGAACCCTGAAGAAAGGGTTAATGCGTAATTTCAAGGTCACATTTGTTGAAATCATGTGAAAGAATCTGGAAAAGAAAAACCTCACAAAACAAAACTCCGTTGGTGGGAAACTCTGAGGTCCCCCCGACTCCTACACCCTTTTCTTTTCCAGAAAAAAGTAGCTTGCAGTGGGTTTGGAGGTCAGATACGTTGAATGCATTAAAAAAAAAAAAACCCATGGAAAAGAGTTATTTTACACTAAGGTATGAGCATAATTTGTATTTTTTTAAAGTCATTTTCACTTAAAAATATTTCTAAAATATATTTTTGTAATGGTATTATTCACTTGAAAATAATTTTAAAAAAAATTAAAATATTGTCTGTTTAAAGAAAACATAATATAAATACATTCACTTAAAAGTATTTCTAAATGATTAAAATATATACAAAATGGCTGATCGTTAGTAAGGAGGGACACACAAATAAGAAAGAAAAAGCAACGGACCACTGATGAGGTCACAGAAGTGTGACGAAAGAACTCTGGCCGAAATATGATTAATGTAATATAAAGCTGAAGCAAATTAACACCAAATATATAGTATGTGTGTTTTTATTGGCTAAACTGCCAGCATGACCATCCCCAGATACAAATACAATATGTATATTATCAAGTTTTAATAAATTACAGGGTAGCAAAAAAAATTTAGAAATTTTATTTACTACCAGTGGTCTAGCGAGAAGAAAAAATTAGTCAAATAGACTGTATATTATTCATTTAAAATACAGATATGCCTATAATAGGACATCTAACCCGCCAGAAAGAGCAGCCAAAAACTCTATACCACAATTAGGGATAATTTCAAAAGGGAATGAAGAATAAAAACATTTACCAATCTATTTTCTGAACCATGGTTTCAAGCTATTTCAGCAAAATAAAATATTTTGGCATCGAAAGTTACACAAATAAAAGAACTGGACGCCATTACATAGTGCCAAGGACTCCAAATTTGCCATCAAGATGTAGGACAAAATACTGCAATAGCCTGGGCTTCAAAGGTCCACGGCTCTTCAATATTCTCCCGAAGGACCTGAGAGACCTGCATGCGGTGGTTGTAGGTGTCTTCAAGACAAGGCTGGACCTCTTCTTGTCAGGTGTCCCAGATGAACCAACTTCACGGCAGGAGGCGCAGATAAGAGCAGCTGCATCAAACTCTCTCATGCACCAAATGTCAATTCCTGAAGTAAAATTCTTGAAGTAAAATTGTGTAGCAACACCAAATTGCGGTGCCCCAGCATGGCCACAGCTCATGAGCTGAAACTAGATAATGAAAATGAAAATGAAATATATATGTGTATATATATATATATATATGTATGTATGTATATATATATGTATGTATATATATATATATATGTATGTATGTATGTATATATATATATGTATGTATGTATATATATATATGTATGTATATATATATATGTATGTATGTATATATATATATATATGTATGTATGTATGTATGTATGTATATA
>NC_068981.1:111685693-111686289 GCF_001194135.2 Octopus bimaculoides
AAGTCTTCGCAAGCTGAGTTTTGTGTCCAATGAAGGAGACGACATTGGCATGGGTGCCAGTCGTCGAATTTAACTCGATTTCGATTTCACTTGCCTCAACAGGTCTTCGCAAGTGGAGTTTAGTGTCCAATTTAACTCGATTTTGATTTCACTTGCCTCAACAGGTCTTCGCAAGTGGAGTTTAGTGTACAATGAAGGAAGGTACTCATAAGTGGACTGGCTGAGGCCTTAGATTTAGGTCTCACCTGGCCTGCCGGGCCTTCCCACGCACAGCATATTTCCAATTGGCAGAGTTTCTACAGCTGGATGCCCCTTCTAATGCCAACCACTCAGAGAGTGTAGTGGGTGCTTTTACGTGCTACCGGGACGAAGGCCAGTTAGGTGGTACTGGCAACGGCCACGCTCAGAATGGTGTATTTTATGTGCCACCCGCACAAGAGCCAGTCCATGGGCACTGGCAACGATCTCTCTCGGAAGTCCTTACACATGCTGCGGGCACAAGTGCTAGAAGTGCCAGAAAAGCGATGCTGGGCACAGGAGCCATCACAATTTCGCTTTCACTTGCCCCAATAAGTCTTCGCAAGCTGAGTTGTATG
>NC_068981.1:111686339-111697688 GCF_001194135.2 Octopus bimaculoides
TATATATATATATATATATATATATATATATATATATATGTATGTATGTATGTATGTATGTATGTACATATGGAAATAAACATTTTGAAAAAACTGAAGGTGTTTTGTATGACAATACAGTTAAACTCTGGAGAGAACAATGTTTAATTGAAGAATCAACATTGCTGACTTTGGGAAAGGAATGCTGTCTGCTTTTATAGATACAAAAAAGTGTTTAAACCAGAAAATAATGCTAATCCATTTCTAAGGAAAATTAAAGCATATCAGTTTTATTCACGAATGACCAAATAGATTTTATCTACCTAAGATTTACAAGAAACAGCACCAAATTCAGGTTCTCCAGACAACAAAATAAACCCACTAAAAAATTCTCAAATCCTTCTCCACCAAGACAGAATATCTTTTAAAACTGGATATTCCAATATACTCAAAGAAACAGTAATTATGACAAGAAAGACTGTCCTAGACATGAACAACCCTTTTTTCAGACATACAATGGATAAAGCTGGAAAGAAATGGTGTATATAATCACAGACTTAGGTACACAATCAAAAGAACAAGCATCACAAACCATTTTTTATTCTCAGAAGAAAGATTTCATAACACTTTGTAGTACAAGATAAAAGTAAGAAACCTAAAATAATAAATCTTTCCAACTTAAAATTCTCAAAAGAATAAATCCAAATCTTTTCAAAAGGTCTCAAACTTTTCCCCTACACCACAGTTAAGTACAAGCTGACATCTCAAATTATTGTAGAAAATTAAGATTAACTGACCTGTTTAATAATGAAAACACTGATCAATCCATTGTGCAAAACAAAAGCAATTACAACCCAATAGAAGGGAGAAACAAAACAGAAGACCAATTTTGTGTGTTTGTATCCACCTTCCCTTATAATGAACTTCCAATTCCTTAAACCAAAGTTCAACACTAGTCAAACGGAATGGGAAACTACATATGACCTAAAAAAACTTTAATAACATAGTTATAAAAGAAGCTGATAAGGGAACTGCTGTAGTTATTATGAACATGGAACAATACAAAAATGCATCGTTAACTCTACTTCAAGAAACCACCCACTATAAAGTAGTAAACAACTACCAAAAGAACAAAAACAATGTCTAAATTTAACATTTTCATAAACCAACATCTATTAAAGATATTGATTATCTAACAAATTTTATAGCCAAAGTCAGTTTCTTCTATGGACTTCCCAAAATCCACAAAAATAAAGCAGTTAATGATGCCTGCAAAATATCACACTCAGTCTGCATAAACATACTCTTTCCGAAGGATCTCAAATTAAAACTGATTGGCAGACCCAGCTTGTGAAACTCACAACTTAGCAACTTTCTTGATTACTGCTAAAACTTTTCTTAAAATTTATACAAGTTTCATAAGGGATGACCTAGACCTATTAAGCCATCTCCCCACAAAAGTTAACAGGGATACTATAATTGCTTCATTTGATGTACTAAATGTTTATACTCTCATCCCACATGAGTATTGGCTAGATGCAATAGCTTTATGGCTTAGAAAATTTCTGATGAAACTCCAGACCGAATTGATCAACAATTCATCACAGTAGGATTAAAATTCATCCTTCAAAGCAACTTTCTCATTTTTGAGAAAAACACCTACCAACAAATATCTGGAACGGTGATGGGTGCAAAAGTTGCTCCAACATATGCCAACTTAGTTATGGCATATCTAGAAGTTCAAATGTATGAATAAGCCAAAAAAGTACAGTACTTTGAAAATTATCTGGTGAAAAATTGGAAACAGTACTTAGATGACTGCCTTGTTCTGTGGACATACAACCGAGATGAACTCAATGATTTCAAATTCCTACTCAGCATCAGTAGCAGTATTCAGTTCACAATGGAATTTAACCATAACCAACTATCCTTCTTAGACATTTTGATTATTAACAATGACACAAACATAGAAAATGACATCTACTACAAACCAATAGACTCTAAACAGTACCTACTATTTTCTTCATGCTGCCCAAAACATACCCAAATCCAGTATTCCATTTAACCTAGCTAGAACAATCCAAACAATTTCCTCCAATCTGGATGCTAAGAATAAAAGATTCCTTTAATTAAAACAGGCACTACTTGAAAGATAGTACTCTAATGGAGAATGAAATAAAATGCACCAAAACAATAGACATTGAAGAATTACAAAAAGTCAAAAGCAGTTCAGATATACCCAAAACTCTATCTTTAAATACAACACTCAACTCAAGAAACATAGTGACATTCAACATTATCCATCAGAATATACTGTTATTGAGCCAAGACCCAAAAATGGAAAAGGCACTTGAATCATTAAGAATTATCAAATGCAAAAGTCAACCAAAACCCTAAAAATAGTGCTTACAAATGTGAAACTACCAACTACAGACTCAACTCCAAATGTTAAAAAGTGTGACTGATCCAGGTGTAGAACTCATGAAAACCTTATTGAGGGCTCAACTTAGAAATTTAAATCAACCATTTTACTTGTTCTTCAAAATATTTTATATATGCAATGGATGCAGGGAAGACTACATTGGACAGACTAAACTCAGTTTAAGAATGAGATTAAACATTCATCATCAACAAATACATGATCCCAAAAGACAGATTTCACTTATTGAATATCTGGATATATGCATGAAAGCTAAAACTCTAAAATTTCTTATTTTCCCACTCTATCATTGTGCATACAGTACTCCAGACCATACAAGTATTAATTAAGAAAGTTTGTTTATTAAAAGATACATGCTACTGTTGAACAGGCTATAAAAAACATCAGTAACACATGTCTCTTTTTTTTTCTCTTGTGAATTTTGTAGACTGTTTACTTGGGCTCATTCTTAAGAGAATCAAAATTCATGTAGCAGCTGTCATCTATCTTATTTACTCCACACCTCATTATTGTATGCATCCATCACACCTTTTTAACATAAAAAGGAAAGGTTTTAACATGTTCAATGGGCAGGAGTTAGCACTAATTGATAACATTATTCTTCTACAGTATAATAAACAATAATCATCTATAACCCTTTTATGTAAACAGTTATATCACTTATTCATATCTCTCTTTTCTAACTAGCATATGACATATTCACTGGTGAGAAGCTTTTATGTGATCTTGTGTCACTGCCACATGAGCTTAATACATAAATGTTGACTAATTAATTTGTATGTTAATGGATAGCATTTAGTCTTATTCCTCTATATCAGGCATTGGCAACCTTTTGATAACGGAGTGCCAAACCTAGCTTCCAAAAGCATTGCACGTGCCAACCTCATATTACTACTTTTATAAGTAGAGTTTATGCTTTTGAAACTCGCTATAACAGAAATCTATTTTATTAATTCTTTAATAATTCAAATTGCATGGAAACAAATATAATTTTATTTAAAAAATTAATTAAAAATTTTTTTCAAATTATAAACAAGTTATAAACAACAGTTACGTTAAATTTCTATAAATTAATGAGAACCTTGTCCCTGTACATTTTTGCTTAATTTCTCAATATCAGGTGCATAATTTGTGACTTTTAGCTTTATGCAAGCTTCCGAATGTTGAATTGTCAGACAATTTCTTTGTGGACTCAAAACAGATTTCATATGTGAAAATATTTGTTTGCATGTATATGTTGAGCCAAAGGCTGAAAGCAGAGCATATGAGATTTTCTTCGAAGAATTAAATCTTTCAGGCAACGACATCCAGCAATTGAAGATGGCAACAGACTTCTCCAAGCAGCTTCTTCCAAGAGTTTTTCGTAATTCCACAAATTTTGTTTTCCACAATTCTGAAGTTGTTAATTCAATCATTTCCATTTCAACGTGCATCCACTCAAAAAGTGATAGATCAAATGGATTTGTTTCCAAATCAGTCAAATCAGATTTGATGAGGAAAGAAAATATAGGAGCGTAAGTTTCGAAATCTTTACCTTGCTTGGAAAATTCTTCTTTCAACATTGCAATATATTTTTGAAGTTCACTTCTATTAACATTAAATCGATTTGAATAAGCTTTTACATTTGGAAAGTATTTGTAAGTGTTGCTAAGTATATCATGCCAAAAAATATCTAATTTTAACAAAGCATGATACAAATCTGTTCAAAACATTATTCCGATTAAGCTAACGGACATTACTGTGTAATGGGAGGTCTGCATATTTGCTGTTCAATTCTTGCAGAAGGGACTTAAATTGTCTGTGAGTCAGTGAAGAGCAAGCAACTATGAAGTTAACTATTTTAACAAGAGACTCCATGACAGAACTCAAGCTTTGTGACAAAATTTTTCCAACTAAATTTTCCTGATGTATAATGCAATTAAAACTCATTACATAGCATCCAATATGATTTTAAAGAAGTTTAACAAATCCTTTTTCTTTTCAAACCATTGCACGTGCACCATTTTTTATTTTATTTATTTATTTATGTGTTTCAGCCAAGTGGCTGCGGTCATGCTGGTGCACCACCTTTAGTCGAGCAAATCGACCCCAGGACTTATTCTTTAGAAGCCTAGTACTTATTCTATTGGTCTCTTTTGCCGAACCGCTAAGTTACGGGGACATAAACAGACCAGCATCGGTTGTCAAGCGATGTTGGGGGGACAAAGACAGACACACAAACACATACATATATACATACATACGACGGGCTTCTTTCAGTTTCCGTCTACCAAATCCACTCACAAGGCTTCGGTCGGCCCAAGGCTATAGTAGAAGACACTTGCCCAAGATGCCACGCAGTGGGACTGAACCCGGGACCATGTGGTTGGTAAGCAAGCTACTTACCACACAGCCACTCCTACACCTATACTTACCACACAGCCACTCCTACGCCTAGTAATACAAAATATTTTATTTATATTAATGTCTTGATTTTTGAAATAATTTACAAATGCAATCAGAATGTCCTGTCCTGTAGTTGTATTGGTAAGAGGAATCAAATAACATAATTCTTCATAAATATGATCATTGTCACAGTATCTTGCAACAATTGCTAGGTGCACCATGTCATTTATATCACTACTTTCATTGACAGCGTCACTGAATGCAGCAGCTTTTGTAATCCAACTTATTTGTTTTATTGTTATGTTTTCAGCTATATCAGTTATACGTCTTGCAATTGATCTTGCAGAAGCTGTTATTTTTAAAATTCGAGACAGTATTGTTTCAGCGTTTGGTATATAACTGAACAAAATTTTAGCGCTTCTCAGAAAAGCTTTTTTTGATAAATTCTTCATATGTAAAAGGTTTACCTTTCTCAGTTATACATTGAGCAATTATGTAATTACATTCGTTGGCTTTATTTTTGGTTCCAAGCATTTGAACAAAAACAGAAGTGCTTTTTTTGTAACTAGAAATAGCCCTTTTTATGGCTTCACTTTTTTCATCAGAGTTTTTAAATGTAGTCTGGTGTCTAGTTTGATAGTGTCTTTGTACATTTGATGTACAACATATGACAGTTTTCACAGCAGAATGCACACTCAGCATGATCATTTTGTTGTATAAATCCATATTCTGTTCTCCAGAAATCTTGAAATGGACGAACGTCAAGTTTTTATCTTTTGTTATTCATCTTGGGGTGCTATATATTGATAATTAATATTAACAGGTGTATAAACCTTTAAACCAGATTCTACAAATAAAAATAATTAGAATAAAATAAATAGGAAGAAATAAAAAAAACAAAAAAATGAAATAAATTTAATGAATAAATTTTCATAATAATAAAAATAATTAGATTAAAATAAATGGTAAGGATAAACAGAAAAAAAGAAATATATTAAAAAAATCAGACAAGTTGACTCTCAAAGAAGAAATTGAAATCAAAGAAAATAAGTATAATTTTTGACTTTTCATGTTTGTTTGTCTTTGAAAACCCATCTCACTACTGCTTTTTCTTTCCATTCAGTATAAAACTGACCTCAAAATGAGATAATAATTTTAAAAGAGTCTACTTATAGATGACCCACAAAGTAGGAGCCCATTTTTAAGAGTCTTTATTTAGACTGGCCACTGTAAAGTGGTTAACTAATTTTTACATATCATGATCTGCACTGCTAAATATACAACTGATTTTAAAAAATAGGCATTTGAAGCTCTCGCTCCTGGCTTAAGTAATATAGTACATATAAATGCTTTCAGTTCCAGCTTACAAACAGAAAGTTAATTGTGCTAACATTTATAATTTGGTGTTGTCAAAATTATTTGTGTTCAGCAGTACTATATTTTTAAGGAAATGTAATACTACCAAATAAGCTACCTTCAGAAAGTTTTGGTTCGAATTGATGGATCATAAAAAAGACATATAATTTAACTATTATGCTGTCGCTTCCTGAAATATAGTTATAAACAAAAAATTTACATTTATTTTTTGCCAAGAGGCATGAGTGCCATTGTGAACTGGTCCACATGCCATACATGGCACACATGCCATAGGTTGCCGACACCTGCTCTATATGTGTGTGTGTGATATTTATATGCATATATATGTGTGTATATGTATGTATATAGTTATATGTGTGTGTTTCTATGTGTATATTCATATATTATTACATGAGGGGGTACTTAAAAGTAACTGGAAACATTCTCTGTGGGCCAAGCCACTTGATGTGACTCTCATGCATCAGTCTGCCAGCTGTCATTGTTGTTGAGTGGAGTTGCACTGCCATGTGGTACATCTTTGTTTTGCAGTGCTTCTGACCTTGCTTACCTACCTTTCCTATTCGCCTGATCTACCTCCAACTTTTTTCTGTTCCCTTGAATGTAAAAAGTCCTTAAAGGAAAATGTTTCATAGATGTGTAAGAGGTGAAGAAAAACAATGGAGGCGTTCAAACAATGGAAAACACATCTGGACCGATAGAAATGCATTTGACTAGAAGGAGGAGGAAATAGAGATGTATAACATAAAAGGCAACTGGAAGTCCCTACAGGACAACCTATTGAGCGCTACTGACCAAATTTGTGGCTGGTACAAAGTTCCAATCAGACTAAGGGTAACATAGTGGTGGTGCAGTGTAGTAGACAAAGTGATAAAAGCAAAGAAGGACTAGAAGAGTTGGGGTAGCAGAAAACTAGAAGTGAAGTTAGTCAACAGGTCTATTTAGCTGGGTAGAAGCAGAAAGGAACAGGTTTGCCAATATTCTGCAGTGCAAAAACCAGAAGCATGAGGTTTCTAGATTGCAAGACAGTGTGCCAGAGAAAAATTGTCATGTCGTAGAAGAGAAGTGTATACGGATGGATGATGATACACTTACACTTAGTGATTCTGAAAAGAAAGTGGCAAGGAAGTGCCAAACAATGCAATAATTCTTCCTAACGTAAGGATATACTCAATTAGTTTTGGACTCAGAACACCACTGGGCACAGGCGTCAAATGCACTACCACGCACTTACTATCCTTATGCACTTGTACAGACTATATTCTACTTACTCTTTCCTTCCACCCATCTGTCCTTCCATTGAAAGTTAAACTCATCCGCAACTTCCGTATTCTACTTTCTGACCCCTACCTTTCCTACACCACCTCTCCTTTCCTTTAAAAAATAAAAACCTCAGAAATCTAGTAAGAAGCTCCACAATGTTCAGCCCCACAGAACCAGGTACTTTAAATGTGTTTGCCTACAATGCAATACCTGCCCCTGCACTAACAATACTACAGCCATCACTGGACCTAAAAAAAAAAAAAACATCATGTTACTCAGAACTTCTGTTGCACATCATATAACCTTGTATGTTGCATCATATGCAAACTTTGTGGTGTCTTTTACATTGGGGAAACAGACCAACACCCTGCTGATCGTTTTCAAAAGCTTATTCAAAGCATATTACTATGTCTTCTTGGCCGACCTTTCACCACTCACTTGAACTCAACAGTATGTGGTGATGCCCTGCACCATGGATCCACATTCTGAAAGGAATAGAGGTAATGTTTCATATTCGGACTTGGCACCATGTCATCAATAGGCTTAAATGAATGTTTATTCTTCTACTCCTACACCTCTTAATTCCTTGAACCCTATTTAAGCCTTCAACTCCTCTCTCACTCTATTTTGTCCTTTCATCTCACTTTAAACTTCTCCCCCTTCTCCTCATTCTATTACTCTTACCTTCTTCCTTCTTACACTATTTCTCCTATCACTTCTTCACATATGAAGCTGATGTGGCCCTGTATTGCTGTCTTTTTTTTTTTCAGACTAGTTTGCTTCTAGAAGTTCTTGTAGCCCAACATCTAAAGTCTTTAACAACAAACTTATGTTGGGTAGGACTTTGCATTTATGATCATTTGTTTATTCCACTTTCTGGTGAGAATGTAGTTTTGTTTTGTGTGATCACCAGATTGCTAGGTGATCAGGTGACTAGTTGGTTTTCTGAAGTTAATGATGCATATCATTATGTTGTGTGTGTGTGTGTGTGTGTGTGTGTGTCTGTCTGTCTGCCTGCCTGCCTGCCTGCCTGCCTGCCAGCCAGCCAGCCAGCCAGCCAGTCAGTCATCCTGCTTGCTGTTAAACTTTCAGACTTGTTTTTCCATGCTAGCATGGTTTAGATAAATATATTATTGAGGTATTGCTTTATAGCTGGATGCCCTTCCTGTCTCTATCCCTAATTTAAGAATAATACAGTTATATACTTTATGAGAGTAATTTGTTAATGTGAGAGCTCAAACAAGAACCAACCCCAGAAACAGGAAACAAAGACACAATATTACAACTCCTTTTTTGGGAATATGTACTACAACTTGCCCCAGATCTGATGAAACAAAACATTTAAATAAATCCACTGAACATGTAAAGCCTAAAGTTATAAATTTATTGTAAAGAAACCTCAACAAAAATGAATTGATCTTACGCCTGCTTCTAACCTCATAGAACTAAAAGTAGACATTGAACATTTGAGTCACCACCTCTGCCTTATAAAATTCTTTGGCAATAAGAATGTAAATGATGAGTCTGGGGGAATGACAAGCATTTAGATACAGTTTTCAGATTCCCTTTCAATACACATAAATGCAAAGAAAACATTTGTAAAGAAGAAAAAGGGGCTATATTAACACTGAAGAACAACTCAATCATCCTAAAAGATGCCAATTAGAGTGAGGCGATAGTCATTATGGGAAAAAAACTATTATTAAGACAAAATATTGGAACAACTAACAAATCAAAATTACTATAAGGAAGAAACAAGAAATCCAGAAAAAATAATGAATAAAATTGAATTTAGAAGAGCTTACAACACTTTTGAGTAGCCCCTGCAGTTCCTGCATGGGTTAAAGTATCTTTGATATTTATTTCACTTATTTCATTTTATCAGGGATATAATTTAAACATTTGGCGTATTGTTGTGTAAATGAAAGTAAATATGAGCTGTTATTTTAAATATTTTCTAATATATTTCAATTTTTTGTTTTTTAGGGACCAAGTTATTGAGATGTTTAATCATGCATACAATTCTTATATGGTGAGTACTGATTTACAAATTGTGTCTAGTTAATCTTGCAGGTATGATAGTAATATATATTACCTACTGAAGGACACATGCAATGCATATTTATTTGTTACCAGAAAATCCAGTGTCTCTTAACTCTTAACATTCTGCACACCATGAATCCACACAGCATCTTTCTCTCAGTCCTATACTACATTCATTCTAAATGAAATTAGAAACTCTCTAATCTAAAGGAGAAAAATTTAATCCAGCCAGCTTTCTAAATGTAGAAGGTTATGTGAACTGCCTCCCCACATGCACCCCCTTTCATGCTTAAAGATCCAAATACTTCCTTTCTGATCCTAAATGCTGGCTGATTAACCCCTCTAAGAATGAAATAGGCATCATAAGCAAGCTAAGTCTAAATACCATCTTCTCTGATGTTTGAAGAGCTACAAGGTTCATCCAGTGGGGTTGCAGCACCATAGGAAATGACTGGTTCCACATCATTGAGAATAAAGCAGTCTGCTGGATCACTAAGTTCTTCAGTATCTGGATTTCCACTTTTCAATATGAAAATCCCCACTTCTGAGGGCCTTAGATTTTAGTAAGCAATTTATCAATATCAGTGACTTTGAATGCTAGAAAGTCAATTTTGGTTCACAATGATCCCACTAAGTGAAGAAGAAAGGTGACCTATAGTTCAATGTAACTGTAGGGAGTTGTGATACAGCTGAGATCACTGACCTCATTGTATTATTTCTTCTGGATACTCTAAAGAAGTGCGCATACATCCATAGATCAGCCATGTTGTAGGACAGCAGTCTGGCAATCTCAAGCCATGTGAATGGCCACACTACGGACAAGTTCAGGAAGGATCTGATAAAGTTCTTCAAAGAATTAGACTTACATTTAACACTTGTCACCCATATCACAAAGGTTGACTTCTGTGACCCTAGACATGAAATAGGAAGCCCAAAGAGGAAACTGTTTATATCCATAGAAACTCTCCCCCTCCACCAGCTGTGATTAGAAACCTAGTGACAGGCATAAGCAAATGAATCTCTAAACTATTAGCAGATTGAGAGATCTTCAACAGAGCTGCCTCCATTATATTGAGTCACTATCATGTGAATTGCTTTCTGGATTTTGTAATACACCTGCATCTGTTGTGGAGAGATAATTAGATATGTGTGCGTGTAACTATACACAGATATGAATATACATATGCTTGTGTATGTGTATATGTTTATATATTTCAATACATATGTATGTATATATCATCATCATCATACATCCATTTCCCATGCTGGCATGGGTTGGATGGTTTGATAGGAGCTGGCCAGCCAGGGAGCTGCACCAGGCTCCAGTTGTCTATTTTGGCATGGTTTCTATGGTTGGTTGCCCTTCCTAAAGCCAGCAAATTTACAGAATGTACTGGGTGTTCTTATGTGACATTGGCACAGGTGCTTTTACGTGGTACCGGCATGGGTGCTTTTTACATTGCACCAGCAGTGGTGTTATTTATGCGGTACCAGCATAGGTGATTTTTACATGGCACCAGGACGGGTGCTTTTACATGGTATCAACACCTGCGAGCTCATTCTCTATGTCAACAAAAGCCAAGTACAGAGATTTATTTTTGGCTAAATACTTCTGCTGCAGTTGCCTCATGAAGATACCATTAATAATGATTCCACCTGGCATAAAAAACAATCAGCGTCTCATCTAGGCTAACTTGTTTCCTAATTAGTTGAGCTTTCTATAACTTTCATTCTTATATAGATACAAAAAGTATATATATATATATATATTTCTCAAGATTCTATTTATACCATTCAATATTTAATGTGTTTATGCGACAGAAATCCCCAAACCTACCTCTCTATTCTCCCTCGTGCTGGCATAA
>NC_068981.1:111697698-111701644 GCF_001194135.2 Octopus bimaculoides
CCCTCTGTTTTTACTCTGTCTCTTTCGATATCTGCTTTTCTCTGTCTCTCTTGATCCCCGTTGCTTGCAATCTCTCTTCTCATACCTATTTGCATTGACCCCTCGCTTCGTCCACCAGGCCTATAAAACTATAGCGCGTGCGACCGAAATACCTCTGCAGCAATGGCCTCGAATTTCTTCACTTGTTCATTGAACTACTCCCAAATTAATACGACCATAGAAGCATGTAGAGATGAGTTCTGTCTTTCTCACCTGAATTGTACTTTTCTATGTATTTTTGCTCCGATTCGTAATATCTTATTTAGTGCTCAAATTCGTTTTCAGTAGTCCCTAACGGTGTTGTCACACTCATTCATTTATTCAAGTTTTTCAGTTTTAATTTCCTCACATAGTCACCTATCTCTATAATTCTGTCTTAGACTTAGCTGGCCGAAAACCCTTATTTCTCAAAATTCTATTTATACCACTCAATATTTAATGTGTCTATGCGACAGAAATCCCCAAACCAACCTCTCTATTCTCCCTCGTGCTGGCATACCCCCCCCCCTCTGTTTTTACTCTGTCTCTTTCGATATCTGCTTTTCTCTGTCTCTCTCGATGCCCCTCGCTCGCAATCTCTCTTCTCGTACCTATTTGCATTGACCCCTCGCTTCGTCCACCAGGCCTATAAAATTATCGCGCGTGCGACCGAAATACTAGTGCAGCAATGGCCTTGGTGATACGTAAAAGCACCCACTACATTCTCGGAGTCGTTGGCGTTAGGAAGGGCATCCAGCTGTAGAAACTCTGCCAAATCAGATTGGAGCCTGGTGTAGCCTTCGGGTTCCACCAGTCCTCAGTCAAATCGTCCAACCCATGCTAGCATGGATAGCGGACGTTATATGATGATCATGATATATATATATATATATATATATATATATATATATATATAGATAAAAAAAAGACTAAATATATTCAGAAGATAAATTCATATGTACAAGCATATAGATTTTATTTCATTTAACGTCTGCTTTCCATGCTGACATGGGTTTGATGGTTTGCCTGAAACTGGTAAGCCAGAGAGCTGCACCAGGTTCCACTCTGATTTTGCATGGTTTCGATGGCTTGATGTCCTTCTTAATGCAAACCACTCCAAAAGTGTAATGGGTGCTCTTTATGTGCCACCAGCATAGATGCCATTTACATGACACTGGTGATGGCCACAACTTACGATTTTACGAGTGCCATTCACATGACACTGGGAATATATTAACAAATAAATTAATTTTTACATGGAGTATAAAAAATACAAAAAACTAAAGGAATGCATCATATTTTAACTCAACAGCTTTTTTCTTGGAGCTTGGAATTACGTAATAGTTGTAATCTTCATAATTAGCAGATGAAATTTGCAAAATGCCATGGATATGCAACCAGTAGATGGTTGCACAGACATTACTGTAATATCAGCTTCCTTGGTCAGGCACAGAAATTGGCAGATATCAGTTCACATCATAGTGCAAGAGATTTAAAGGTTGAATGGGAGAAGAGGAAGACAGGAGTAAAAGGCAGGGAGAGGGAGGATGCAGGCAACTTAAGGAGGGGGAGTGGTGAAGAAGATGAAGAGCAAGAAGAGATAAGAAATATGATGTAGGGAGAGGGAAGGTGAGGTAAGTAATCTGGGGGGGGGGTGAAGGATAATTAAATAGAAGTAAAAGTGGTGAGTCGGAGGATGGAGGGAAGGGACGAAATAGGTCAGTATTGTGAAAGGAAATGCTGTTAGTGATATATGTCCTTAACCCTTTCGTTACTAAGCCGGCCGTAGCCAACCAAAAAATTTTTTGGTTCATAAGACCAACCCGGCTGTAGCTGGCCGAGAGTACCCATTGTTATTTAAATGTAAATTTGAACCCAAATCTCGGTAGTACATTCGTTAAAGCACATGATTTCACTTTGCAAACAGTTGAGTTATTGTATCCTACATTGTTTGGCGTGATATTTGAACTCAGTGAATTTTGGAAGATTTTTTTCTACATTTTTTGCGGCGTTAATTTTTTTCCACTTTGAAGATGGAGAGGAGTTTTATGCTATCAAGCAGTGATTCCAAATTTGAAAGATTTTCAACAGAAGATATGGAGATATCAAAGAAAAGAATGAATGAGCTGCAAACGCATGTGGTGAACGTTAATGAATCGGACATTTCTGTATCCGAAACCGAAAGCAGCGATTCTGAAGAAACTGAAAGCGGCGACATCAACAGCGAGGATGATTTTACACCAGAATGGAGTAAAAATTTTTTTAATGTTTTTATTAACAATTTTTCTGAGGAGACAAGGTCTACCCATAGTCTTTCTCTGGAAGTGAAACCTTTAGACTTCTTTTTCTTATATTTTCCAGCATGCTTGTTTGAAATGATTACTGTGGAAACAAACCGTTACGCAGAATGTAGACAAACCGGAATAAAAGATAGCTTGCGGTTTCCCACAACCGTAGATGAAATACGGGCAATTTTTGCCATAAATATTATTATGGGTATTAGACAGTTACCCAGAATAACAAATTACTGGAACAATCAGGAACCTTTTGGCGATGAATATGTTTCCAGTATTATGACCCGAATACGATTTGTGAAGCTGAACCAATATTTACATGTGAGAGACACTAGCCGTACTCCAGTACGTGGAGAACCAAGCTTTGATCCCTTATTTAAAATAAGACCCCTCATCGACTGCGTTCAAAATGCATATAAAACATTTTACAAGCCTGCATGTAAAACATTTTACTTATCCGTCGATGAGGGCATGGTGGGGTATAAAGGAAGAGTACGCTTCCTACAGTATATGCCAGAAAAGCCCACAAAATGAGGGATCAAAATTTGGAAAATTTGTGAGGCAAATACTGGGTACTGCTGTGGATTTAGCTTTTATACAGGAAAAAGAGACAATAATGTTAGTCAGCATGGCCTAGGGTACGATGTGGTCTGGATTTTATCACTTCCATACCATAACCAGGGCCGTATATTATTTTTTGACCAATTTTTTAGTTCGGTCAAACTTGTGGTGGATTTAGAAGCTGTGACAATGTAAACGTGTGCTACAGTAATTGCTAGTAGAAAAGGGCTGCCGTTGGATATAAAAAAAGCAAAATTTTTTTTAAAAAGTGGTGAAATAATCCAATGGCAGAAAAGAAATCTGCTAGCAACCGCATGCAGAGATAAGAGGCAGATAAATTTTCTATCTACCAGTGCACAACCATGTGTAGATGAAAATGGCACCCTGTTTTTGAACTTTGATTATAACCAGTGTGGATCGGCTGAACCAGATGATGAGTTATTATCTGGTTGGTAGACCGGGTAAATAAATGGTGGCGATACCTGGTTTGGTATATAGTAAACATGAGCATTGTAAATGCATTCATATTATATACCAAATCAGGAGGAGTTCGCAAGCAGTGCGACCATCTGCAGTTCCGAGCAGATGTTGCAACGCAGTTGAGGGCAGGTTATTCCTCCAAAAAAATAACTGCAGGAAGGAAAAGCAAAGCCTGCCAGAGAAATATCCCTCTGAGTTCAGCTGATCTACATAAATTAGAAAAAATCGGGGGTCGCAAAAGGTAGTGCCATGAATGTCTACATCAACAAAGAAAAACTCCCAGTGGACAGCCAGTTGAAACGTCTTTCCAATGTGCATTCTGCAAATTCTGGTGCCTCAAACATTTTAAGTATCACATTTAATCTTTTGATTAAATCTATATTATTATACATACAGCAAAAATTTAGATTCAGAAGAATATGGTACTTAAGTTAAGGCACCAAAATTTAGTATGGTATTATCCATACAATTTCAAAATAAGGTGATTAAAATCAAAAAAAGCAGCAAGGATATCCAGAGATATAAGCTGAAGTGAAGACAGCATGTTCTTTGTCTATCTCCTTACCTTCGTGGAGATTTTAGGTAAAATTATA
>NC_068981.1:111702155-111703147 GCF_001194135.2 Octopus bimaculoides
TAGCTAGCTATGTGACACATGAATCTGTGTCCATTATAACCGTCAAGGGTTATAATGGACACAGATTCGTGTGTCACATAGCTAGCTAGAGGCGATGGCCTCTTGGAGCTAATCAACGGCAGCATTCGTCCTATTTTTTGAACTGCCATGTTGGCTTGGCGATGACTATTAATATCCAGTACCGCTGCCGTAGTCTCCTTTAGAGAGACTTAGAAATATTAATATATATATATATATATATATATATATAGTTCAAATTTACAGGGAACAGAAGACGAAGACAGGTGAGAGAACAACAAGCAGGTGTATTAGTTTAACACTCAGGAAGAATGGAAAAGTTTTTAACATTTTGAGCCTATTGTTCAGATATTTCTTAATGTGAAACCAATGGTAACCTTAATACACAAATAAAATATGTATGAAGATATATATATAGATATATATATACACACACATACACATATATATATGTGTATGTACATACATGCATTGTGTGTGCATGTGTATATGTATGCATAGGTATATATGTACATGTGTATGTATAGAGGTGTTTTTTAGACATATATTTTGTGTGTATATAAGTTGATGCATTGTTAAACTGGTATGTGTGTGCTGTATGCACTAATTGTAGTAAAATATTTAAATGGATGCAGGATATACGACATAAGTGCAAACTTTGGTTATCTAAGGTATATTTGTGAAGGTAATACTTCCTCTCGGTTCCTCTTTCTTTCTCTGTTTTCTTCTCATCTGCTATGGCCCCCATCATCATCATCATCGTTTAATGTCCGCTTTCCATGCTAGCATGGGTTGGACGATTTGACTGAGGACTGGTGAAACCGGATGGCAACACCAGGCTCCAATCTAATTTGGCAGAGTTTCTACAGCTGGATGCCCTTCCTAACGCCAAACACTCAGAGTGTAGTGGGTGCTTTTACGTGTCACCCGCACGAAAACGGCCACGCTCGAAATGGTGTCTTTTATGTGCCACC
>NC_068981.1:111703978-111708423 GCF_001194135.2 Octopus bimaculoides
GCCCAGATAGCGGAAGCTATCGATTACCTCTAGTTTTTCACCCTGGAATGAGATAGAAGTTGTTTCCTGTTTGTTTACAGTCTTTATTGCACCTGAACATCTGCCACATACAAAAACTAAGTTCCTAGTTAACCTTCCTTTGATATTGCTGCACCTCTTATGTGTCCATAGCTTGCACTCGGTACATCTTATAGAGTTACTACCTACTCCTTTTCTACATACTGAGCAGGGCCATCTACCTGAAGGGGTTTGTGTTTTATCTACCTTCCTACTTATTAGGATTTTGGTTTTAGCTAGGTTGACTCTAAGGCCCTTCAATTCTAGACCTTGCTTCCACACCTGAAACTTCTCCTCTAGTTCTGATAGTGACTCCCCAATTGATCCATAAATAATTATAAGTCTGTGAAATTTTATAGTTTCTGACCTCTGCCCTTAGAATGTTACATTCCCATCAATCCAATTGTTCTATTAGCAAATTCACTTGTTTTGTTAAGCACTTCAAATTCTCTACATACCATATGATTATTTGTTTAAAATCACCTGATGCAGGTAGATTTTTTGCATAATGTAATTGAATTATTCATCAATTAAAAAAAAATGCTTCTGAAACAGCTGTTGTGAATTTTTAAACACCAGAAATATTCTTTATGTTGCATGTCTCGTTTCTCTGTTTTTTTCATTGTTCGAAAAAAAAAAAAGAAGTTCGTTTTCTGTCTTCGTCTTTATGTTTTTGTTTCTCATTGTGTTTAACGTTTTTTGTGGTGTCCTGTACTCATATATGCATCTATGTATACATATAGTTGTAGGTATGTACATATATGTATGGATATATACATATAGTTATATATTATTTATGTTATTATATGATCGAACGCCATGCACTGTCTCCAAGTAAGTTTTATCGTAATTTCTACTGCACACTCTACTACTATTACTATTACTTCCCTGTCTATCTCTCTCCCTCTCTTGTTCTTCATCCTTTGTTTTTCTCTCCCAACCCTCCCCATTTCTTCTCTTCCTTTCACCGTTCCCTCTCTCTCACTCCTCCTCTTTGACCCTCGTCGCTGACACGGGACGAAAGGGATTCTTTCTTTCTACTTCCTGCCTTCCTATAGAGAAGACGTGAATTTTTTTGTCTTTCATTCACATCTAACCTCGCGTTCAAAATAATAATTTTTCTATCGTCTTGGCCTAACAGTCCTTACCGTTTGTTTTCACTGTTCTGTCTTGTTTTTACTGTCTTGTTCTCACTGTCCTGTTCTTGTTTACACTTTCACTCTCCTCAAAAAATTCCATATTTAATTTAATTTGCTTTGTGGGAAGGACTGTTCCAACGATGTCATGTATTGTCCTTGCCTTCGAAACGCTGAGTAGATGGAACAGGGACAACTGAAGAAGGGAAATATTCTTTATGTTGCATGTCTCGTTTCTCTGTTTTTTTCGTTGTTCGAAAAAAAAAAAGAAGTTCGTCTTCGGTCTTCATCTTTATGTTTTCGTTTCTCATTGTGTTTAATGTTTTTTGTGATGTCCTGTACCCATATATGCATGTATGTATACATATAGATGTAGGTATGTACATATATGTATGGATATATGCATATAGTTATATATTATTTATGTTATATATATATAATAATAATAATAATAATAATAATATAAATAAAAAAGATATATATATATGCATATCTACATACATATATGTACATGCCTACATATATAAGTATATATACATGCATATATGGGGGTACAGGACATCAAAAAAACGAGAACATAAAAAAACAAAAGAACATGGGAAACGAACTTTTTTTTTCCGGACAGCGAAAGAAACAAATAGAGAAACAAGACAGGCAACATAAAGAACAATCCCTTCATCAGTTGTCCCCTGTTTTATCTACTCTGCGTTTTGAAGGTTGGGACAAGATGTGATGTTCGTCACTAGATCTATGTTAGGAATTCCTTGGTGCACACTGAATATAGTAGAAATAGCATGCTCTGTTTGGACAGTAATAAGACACACACAACCCAACAACGCCCTTTCTAGGAGGTGCAGACTATGCTCAGAGGAATCTCTGTCCATTTTATTAATAAGAGTAAAGATTATTAACAAACTGTCAGATCAAATAGCATGTTGCATGCCTGCAAAGAGATGCACATTCACCCATTACAATAGACAGAATTCAGCACCATCACAGCTATAATTAGCATATATGGAGTACCCCATCACAGCCTTAATTAGCATACATGAGGTACCTGGATTTCTAATCAAATGCATATTGTGATATGACATCACAAAGTACTCCTAGGAACCACAATATGGTATAGTACTTGCCTGTTCACTGTCCTGTACAAACACTTACCTATATCCCCACATACCACCCTCTAACTGACAAATACACCACTACCCATACTTTTTCTTCACCATCTTAAATAATCATGCACTTTATCCTTATATTCTAGTTTTTAGTGATGAACATACCACCACATACGATGCATGCTTAAATGTCCAGAATATACACGTTTATCCTTACATTATGTTTTTCCTTGGGACAGTCACACCACTACTCATGCACAAAGTTGTAGGATACTACCCTACTGACTTTGAGGTTTTCCCATGGAACGCGTCACCTAATAGGAACCTAACTCCACCAGCACCCATGGTCTTGTGGCACCAGTTATTTAGGTAATAAGTGTCAACATACCATTATTAATAGATGCTCCTATGAGAAACTACACACATGAAAGACCAGCTGATCTGAACATTAGCTAAACACATATAATTATCACTACATTGACAGTGTTATATGTTGTATTGTTCTACTGTCCCATTGTCTTATCTAACTGTGGTCTTTCCACTGGACACACAGTTGTAAGTAACCCTATCTGAAAAGGTAGACTCATATATGTATGTACATAAGTGTAGATCTGTCTATATGAACAATATTAATGCACCAACTTGTTCTTTTCATATGTATGTACCTGGGGTGTGTGTCATGCTTACTTCAAAGGAAGAAGTGAGTAGCAAAGCGAGAGAGAGGACAGGAAGTAAGAGAGACAGTGAGTGGTGATGGTGTTTGTTTTGTCTTTTTAAATGTTTCAGAGAGAAGTAAGAAAGTGAGAGAGAAAGAGAGAGAGTGAAAGAGACAGTGAGTGGTGACAGGGTCACAAGAAAAGTAGATACATAGATCAAAAGAAAAGTTGATACATAGATACATACACACATTGTTAAATTAAAAGCGGAAGAGAGGAGGGACACAAAGAAAGTGAAAGAGAAAGAGAGAAAGTGAGAGAGACAGTAGATACATAGATCGAAAGAAAAGTTGATACTTAGATACATAGACACAGCAAATATTAGATGTCAGTTTCACTTTTCATTTCCACATGAGGATAAAATTAACTTGCAAGTGGCTGAGTACTCCACAGACATGCATATCATTAACATAGTTCTCAGAGAGATTCAGCCTCACACAGAATATGACAAGGCTGACCCCTTTGAATTACAGCTACAACTCATTTTGACCAGCTGAGTGGACTGGAGCAAGATAAACCTTCAAGTGGTTGGAAGAAAATGAAAAAAAGATCCTATATAGGGGTAGGAAAATCTTTTTAGTCGTCAGGGTCACTGTGGGTGTTGATCTGGTCCTAACAACGGCATTTGTGGGCCTCAGATCTAGAGGCCAAAATCACTGATGCGCAGGCTGTTGTTATCAAACTGAGCATGAGTCGAGGGTGGATACATGACAGAATAGCAATTATTTCATTTTAGCTTTTACTACTTATACTAAACACATGACATTTTTGCCTTATGATATGGAACATTTCCTTTCCTTTGACTCTTTTTTAAAAATGGTATTCCATCGGTTATGATGATGAAGTTCCTGTTTATCTGATCAACGAACAGTCTGCTTGTAAAATTAACATGCAAGTGGCTGAGTACTCCACAGACATACATGCCATAAGGTAGTTCTCAGGAACATTCAGCCTCACACAGACTGTGACAAGGCTGGCCTCTTTGAATTACAGCTACAACTCTTTTTTGCCAACTGAGTTGACTGCAGCAAGGTGAAGTAAAGTACCTTGCTCAAAAACACACTGTGCTGCAGGGAATCGCACTCCTGACTTTACGATCATGGGCTGAATACCTCTAACCACTGAACCATGCACCTTCACTCTCTTAATCACAGAGAAAAGGAGTGAAGTGACAGAGAAATGAAAGCCTCAGTCATTTACAATGACAATTAGACTGAAATATGATCAATCTTTTCTAGCTTCTTTACTTTTGACAATGAAGAAGAGGGAAAGACATTTAGTAATGAAGAGAGGGAAAATCTTTCAGGTGCTAATGTTTTTATTCTGGGAGTTCTGGAATGATTGAGTGGTAGTTCTCTCTTTTTTCCCCCACCCCTGGTACTTATTTGCCTTTGATAGATTTTCATGTCTTTTAGTTG
>NC_068981.1:111708433-111709508 GCF_001194135.2 Octopus bimaculoides
TGTAGACTCGGACCAACCAAAGCCTCATGAGTGAATTTGGTAGACGGAAACTGAAAGAAGCCCATCATGTATATATATATACTCTTTACTCTTTTACTTGTTTCAGTCATTTGACTGCGACCACGCTGGAGCACCATCTCTAGTTGAGGAAATCGACCCCAGGACTTATAGTTTGGATGCCTAGTACTTATTCTATCGGTCTCTTTTGCCAAACTGCTAAGTTACAGGGACATAAGCACACCACCATCAGTTGTCAAGCAATGTTGGGGGGACAAACACACACACACACGCACACACATATATATATGACGGGCTTCTTTCAGTTTCCGTCTACCAAATCCACTCACAAGGCTTTGGTCAGCCCGAGGCTATAGTAGAAGACACTTGCCCAAGGTGCCACGCAGTGGGAATGAAGAAACATGTGGTTGGTACTTACCACACAATAATATTTTTATGTGTTTGTATGTGTGTTTGTCCCCTCACCACCATTGTTTGACACTCAATGCTGGTGTGTTTGCATTTCCGTAACTTAACTGTTTGGTAGAAGAGACTGATAGAATAAGCACCAGACTTACAGGGAATAAGTTCAGGGGTCGATTTCTTTCGACTAAAGGGTGGTGCTCCATCATGGACACTGTCAAATGACTTAAACAAGTAAAAGAATAAAAGAATACCAGAAGAACATTATGTACAACTAAGCCAAAAAGGTTCTTTGAATATGTATGATGTATTTTAAGGCTAAATAGTAATTCTATTTATGTTTGTGTAACCGAGATATTTTGGTTGGACTATATAGTTATCGGTTTTACACTTCTTTCTATATACTGTAACTGTCACAATATAAAAACATTTCTTCTGGCACCAGTACACAATTTACAAATGCTTACATTTTTTGTTTTCCGTGAACTTTTCTTGGATCCAGCTAGTAAATGTATTAATGTTTGTATGTATATACGTATGGTTATATGTAGGTATGTATGCATGTGTGAGTGCACATATTTGACTGAATATGTATATGTGGATGTATATGCATCAATGTCTGTTGATGTGTGTGTGTGTATATATATATATATAT
>NC_068981.1:111709608-111710257 GCF_001194135.2 Octopus bimaculoides
TTGATTTAATCTTAAAGATTTCACCTTGTTTAAAGTGGAACTCAGAACCCCCCAAAAGGTGGGGGCAAGTCCCACAGTTAGGTCGACCACATTTTTTCACTTTTGGTTCTGTTGTTAATGGATACAGTCTTGCACTGGTTAATATTTTTTTCAGTGATTTAGGTTGCATTTTACTTTTGATAATTTTGTGTGAGTCTAAAATTTTGTTCATTGTTTTATCTCTTGTGAGGATGGGAAGATTTTGGATGATAACGTTAAAGGCTTCGTTGTTTCTAGGGTTATGTGTGGTGATGTATTTGGAAGTCTGGTTTAGTATTTCGGTTGACTTCCCTTAATGTTTGTAGGTCTATTTCCTTAGCTCATTTGATTCCATTATTTATTAAAGATATTGGGTAATGTCTCTTGATTAGTATTGATCTGAGTTCAAGGAGTCTTCGTTCACGAGTATCGGGGTCCGAAACTATGGTACAGATTCTTTTCGCTAGATTATAAGGTATATTAATTTTTATGTGTTTGGGGTGGCATGAGTTAAATAATAGGTATTGTTTAGAATCTGTAGGTTTATAGAAGATGTCTGTTTCTATGTGGTTATTGACTATTTTAATTAGGATGTCAAGAAAAGGGAGTAGTTTACTGCTGTGTTCCATAG
>NC_068981.1:111710320-111713231 GCF_001194135.2 Octopus bimaculoides
TTGCTATTAATATTGTTAAGCATTATTTTGAAATCGAGGAGTTTGTCCATGCTGTCATTCCAAAGTATAAAGCAATCATCCAAATACCTCTTCCAGTTCTCCTTTAAATAGCAATGAAAAGAGTTGCCATATTTTTGTAATGATGAATGATATATATTAAGCTCTAGGTAACCCATTACAAGGTTCGCAATCACTGGCGCAGCTCGGGTTCCCATTGCAATTCCACATTTTTGTCGATAGTAAGCTGTATCGAACATGAAATAGTTGTTCAGCAGGATGAATATGAGTGCTGCGATTATAAATCTGTGGTTGATGCGCCCTGGGATCTCTTGTGGGTATTTTTCTAGCCAGAAGGAGATCGCTTCTATACCATAATCATGTGGGATATTGGTGTACAAATCCACCACATCGAATGATACCTTCACTTATTGTCTTCGGGAGGTGGTTTAGCATATCTAAGTCATCCCTGTTATATATATATATATATAAGTAATACTTGTACATGATGTGTGGTGAATTTAGGGAAAGAAGTCCCATAAAACTCATCAATTTAGTTAAAAAGGGAAAAGACAAGTTGTTAAAATATATAAGAGAATTTTAATTCATGCAGATGATTGTTTCGTACACAGATAAAACAATAATGCAAATTCATGTTTGAATTGAATTAAATTAATTTAATTATATATATATCAATGTACTCTTCAGTGGAGAAAGTATAAACAAAATTTACAATGAACTTGAGAAAAGATATAGCAGAAGAATAGAATCTAAGAGATTCATATTTTTATCCTTATGAGAAAGAGATGTGAGTCAAGTTAGATATTAACTATAACTAAAGGCTATAACAGTTATTTGAAAATTTAAGTAAAAAGGTATCAAAGAAATGTTGAATGGAAAGGCACTGCTATATTTGAATTAAGATATGAACTGACAGTTGAAAACATTACGTAGTGTGATGTATTTTTAAAAAATTTATACATGGGAATGAAATTAATCTTGAAGAGATAGTGTATAAAGCGTTAACATAGACAAGTATTAGAGAGGTAAAAAGGCTTAAAGAGAGAATATGATGTATAAGAGGGACTTATGTTTGCATAAAAACTAATATTCATTAGTATGTATTAAATATAAAGCAGAAAAAAATAAGTAAAAACAGAAAAAATAGTTGTTAATATTACAACTGAAATAGTAAATACTTGCTTTGGCTATAAAGACAAAAGAAGTGATGTTGAAATAGGGAATAAATGTGGGAATACAGAAAAATAAATAAATCAATGTAGGGGAGATAAATGAGCTGGGAATGAAAACAGTAAATAAATAAAAAGGTTTATTTTATTTATGTATTGATGTGTAAGGTTATACAGTAGCTGTGTCTTAGTATAAATAAAAATTTATGAAGCAGTGAAAAACTAGCTTAGAATTATGTGAGAGGGATATGTAATGGTAGTAGGGTAGTATTGATATTCAAGTAATGGAAGAGTATTGTCAATTATGAATATATATATATATATCCGTATATATATAAGGCAGGATGTGTGTGTGTGTACGTGATTGTACTTTATGCACGTCCACAAATTAGCACGCATGTCGCTCCAATTTTAGAAGGAGATTTGTCATGACGCTATCTGCATTTTCGTCAACTTTTTCTCTCAGAGGCACCCACGTATAGCTGTAAAAATTGATTAACTTTTACCAATTTTGAAGTTTGTTGACATGGCGAAGTCAAACTGCGTACGCGCGTGAAGAAGAGAGAGAGAGAAAAAAATACTGTGTTTCTGACAGGGGGGAAATACAGAGTGTTTGCTAGCGTCTAACAAAAAAAAAGTCAATAAAAAGTGGGGAAGGAAGACAAAGCGTCTAAGGAAAAAAATTTCTCTAACCAAGACAGAGTTTGTTTGCCAGCGTCTAACAAAAAAAAAAAAGGAACGAAAAAGTGGAAGAGGGAGACAAAACTTCTAACGAAACAAAATGTAGGGAAGGAAGACAGAGTAAGTGTAAAATGCTTTTTTTTTCTTAACATGAGATATAGTTTAAAATATAAGATGTTTTTGAAAGACACTATATTCTATAATGAGATTATATATACTTTCTCACACAACAATTAAAATATATTTATTTTAAATCGTTCATCTTTCTCCCCCCTCTTACTCTCACACACATGCACATATACTACTTTGGGAGCGAATGAGTTTTGTTTATATTTCACAACTATGAAACAAAAAGGTATATAACAATTTATCAGTCACCACCCCCAACCCGTTTTTCGGACCACAAAAAGGGTTTGGTAATTTTTCAGATTAACACCCGCACAATTTCCACTAGGGTGTTACGGTTAGCGTTTTAGGGTTAGGGTTAGGGTTTTACGGTTAGGGTTAGGGTTAGGGTTAGGATTAGGATTAGGGTTATTATTGTACTAATAATGCATCTGTACACTACGTTACGGGTGCAACAATTTCCAAATAAGGGACAATGGGACTTATTTCTGCAGTTGCACCTAGTGGTGCTATCAACCTATTTTACCTCTTATAATTCCTAATTTATCCTTAAAGTTATGGAATAATACTGAAGAAGTACTAAACTGGTTTAAATCTATTGACAACACTGGTAACTTTTCGTTTATTCAATTTGATATAAATAACTATTATTCTAGCTTATCCCCTATTCTCCTAAATAAGGCTCTTATTTTTGCTATGAATCGCTCCCTCATTACTAGGGATAAGATAGATATTATTTTGTTAGCTAGAACTATTATTGAATTTGATAGCAAGCTCTGGACTAGAGCCGATACCCCAGAAAATTTTGATTTACCAATGGAGTTGAGCGATTCGGCTGAAATTACGAATCTAGTAGGAACTTACCTCTTATATTGCTTAAATAAAGAAATCCCAGAGCTAAAAGGCAGTCTATATAG
>NC_068981.1:111719570-111720710 GCF_001194135.2 Octopus bimaculoides
AACCTATAAGAGTGTTGCCACTCTGACCAGAGAAACCTTTATAACCATACCCTTTATAGCCATGTCCATGCATAATGCTTACACCTTCCCTTTCCTTAGAAGTGATTGTTCCTTATACTATAACTACTAGATAAGAGACAATAAAATCAGAGACAGTTAGAATTTCTGCCTAGAACCAATTACTAGCCTGATAGACTTGGCTATGTCAAGATGGATTTTTATGTATTCTTCTTCCCACTTGGATTTGAAATGTTGCCACAATTATAATATGTCTATTCTACTGTAATTTTCTGCATTTTCGTGCAGCTGAAGATTGCTCTACATATTGCATTTAATGTAATGCTCGCATTACTTAAATAAATGGAGTAGCATGAAACGTGCATACTGCAATCATTTTTGAAATCCGTGTTGCTTATTTTGATTTTATTGTTGTACTTGGGGATGGTCATATTGCCAGTTTAGCCAATAAAAACACACGCACTGTATATTTGGTGTTAATTTGCTTCAGCTTTATATTACATTAATCTTAATCTTATTTCGGCCAGAGTTATTTTGGTGCAAATGGTTTTTTTATACAGCGCCTGTAAATAATAATAATAATAATAATGGTATTTTTTTATAAAAGCTTAAAGTTTATGGCGATCACTGTGCAATGACTAAGGAAAATAGTCTAATAAAGAGGCATATAAGGCTTATCTGCCCCTTTATTAGACTATTTTCCTTAGTCATTACACAGTGATCGTTATAAGCTTTAAGCTTATATCAAAAATACCATTAATATATATGTTGAATCTCTGAACGAGGTATAAACAGTAACTGCACGACAACATGAAGTATATTTGCCACTTAAATGCCGCTAGACCCTAAGGGTGAATGTTACTGTTGCTTTTAGCCCCAGGAGAACATCTCCTCCAGCTGGCTATTGACACACATCGTGCCCTGTCGGTATTTGCAAAGAGAAGTCATCCTTCCCATTTTGATCACGTGATACGCACGGACTCGAGTTTCTGGGTATTTACCCTTCGTCAACGTATGACAATCACCGATCTTCGATGTGAAGGCGTCCCAATGCAAATACGTATATACTTTTTCCAGTGATGAATATTCACTGATCTTGAAAAAGCGAAAACAAGCAATGTT
>NC_068981.1:111720834-111724876 GCF_001194135.2 Octopus bimaculoides
AGTTTATAGTTTAATAATTCTTTTATTACCAGATTTTTTTGTGAAAAAATCTATCTGCAATTAATATTCCTTGACAGCTTGTTTCCTTCAGAAGAATTTTAAGTTCTCATTCCTTTTTATATGACTTAAGGCCACATAAAGCTGGTCATGGCTAAATATGGGAGCTGGCAAGTAAATAACTTTTTCGAAGTGATGTTTCCTTTCAGTTGCGCTCTCCATTACTGAAACTAACTTAAACTCATACAACTTAAAGCCACAAAAAGCATGACTAATAGTTGATGTTGTAAGAACTCCCTATTCAAAATTTATTAATATAAATTTCTTAATATAAATAAATTAGGCACATATATGAACTGTTAAATGTGTATTTATAATATACTTTTCAACTGCAGTTGTTTTATATTCTTGATACACTCAGGCAATAATTATTTTCTCTAATGAGTTTGTATATGTTTGTGTAGATGTGTGTGATTGTAATAAGTATTTGTAACACAACAGATAGAATATGGATGGTAAATCAAATTAATACACTTGTCAATGTTATCTAGTGGTTGTCTTTTGAGATGTGACATCGATCATCATTTGTTACTGAAAGAACGCTGGCTCACACACACAAACAATCACATACTTCCCTTGAACATGCACACACATACACATATACTCACACAGAGTTGAAACACTGTTTGATTTTTCTTTATAGCGTTGAATGTTCACCATCCCACTTCTATTGCACACACATACACACAAAAATTCACATACCTCCCTTTTACATACACACACATATACTTACACAGAGTTGATTTTTTTTTCACCCCTTCCTTTCTCATTCATATGGTGTTATGGAGAAAACACAACCTATAGTAGAAGATACATGATGCTCTCTTTGCCACTTCCCCTCTTTCACCTTTTAATGTGACAGGCAAAATGCTTAGCAGCATTTCGTCTGCCCTTAGATTCTGAGTTCAAATTCTACCAAAGTTAACTTTGCCTTTCATCCTTTCAGGGTCAATGAAATAAGTGCCAGTTACACACTGGGGTCGATGTAATCAACTGACCCCCTCTCCCAAAATCTCAGGCCTTGTGCCTATAGTGGAAAGGATTACAATTATTATTATTATTATTATTGAGTGAGAGAGCAGTGCATGCCATCAAAGTGACACTGGGGTAAAATATACAAAGCCCATTATATCCATCATGCCCACCTGTCTGATAAGGGTACACCATGCACATGCATCACAACCATATGTGCGCGACATGGTGATCTCATATCAAGATAAACAGTGCATGACCTTGCAGGTGGGGCCCAGTTAGAATTTTCTTCAGGTCGAGTAGCCCATACCGCTCAAAAGGTCCCTGAATAATGTTTGTTTAAGGATGTTGAGCAAAACACCCATGTTTCCAAAGGTGAATTATTCAAACCCCAAAGAATTCCTCTCAACACATGGCTATGATGCTCCCCCATTACTTCTGCTCATGATCAGAGATGCACATATTGTCAGCCACCAAGGGACATGCTCAACTGGTTAAGGTCAAACAACTGACAAGCAAATCTGTGGTATTGAGCAGAATATTTGCTGTAGCCCATCTTTTATACCAAGACAAAACAATGTACATAATAACGCTTCCAATCAATTAAGATCAGAAGCCATGAGAGCCACTGCCTGGTACTACATCCGGGCAATTATTATTATTATTGTTGTTGTTATTATTATTATTATTATTATTGCACTAAGCTGGCAGAATTGTTAGTATGCTGGGTGAAATGCTTAGCAGTATTTTGTCTGACTTTACGTTCTGAGTTCAAATTCCACTGAGGTCAACTTTACCTTTCATCCTTTCAGGGTCAATAAAATAAGTATCAGTACTGGGGTTGATGTAATCTACTAGTCCCCTCCCCTAAAATTTCAGACCTTGTGCCTATAGTAGAAAGGATTGTTATTATTATTTAAATTCCACTGAGGTCAACCTTGCCTTTCATCCTTTCAGGACAGATGAAATAAGCATCAGTTTAGCACTAGCTTGTTCCCACAAAATTCCAGGCTTTGTGCCAGTAATAGAAAGGATTATTATTATTGTTGTTGTTGCTGTTGTTTTTATTATTATTCTTTGTACACTTACCACTTCCATTGTGACCATTACCACCACCACCAGTACTCTTAGTAGTTAGCATAGTTAATTGTAATAGCAGTAGCAGCAGCAATAGTGGTGATAGCATTATTACTTATAATAGTGTCAATATTAGTATCAGCATTCGTGTAAAAAGGAAATATCAGAGGAAGTAGTGGTAGATTTATTAGTATTCTATCTCTGTCAAGTATAGTTACATTCGGTTTAGTTTCAGTGCGTTTGTGCACTGTATTTTGTCTGTTGAATATATTTCTATTTTAGGTTAGTTATGTCTGTCATAAATGGGTATTTTAAAAATATTTTTGCATAGTGTTGTTTAAGTTCCTCAGTCATCCTATTTATCAGCAGCCTATCTACTTTGATTTGCTTTCTATGGCTGAGTGACCTTTTTGATACCAACAACTTTGCAAAGTGTATTGGGTGCTTTTTTTCTTTGCAGGGCAAAGGACAACCCACCTCAACAGAATGGCTATACCGTAAAATGAGAGGTGTCTTTATGCCATTTGTTGAAAGGCTGAAGTATGATAGAGGAACAGGTGTCTTGATGTGGTGGAAATACATGGCATTCCACATCATATAGTGATTAGTGGAAGTAGTTAGAAAGATTGATAAAATGAGGACATCGAATGGAATTCCTGCTTATAGCTTTCTTACATATTGAACTGGGCCATTTGTCTGAAGTGGGTAGGGTTCTGTCTGATCTCTTGCTTACCAGGACCTTGATCTTTGCTAAGTTAACTTTAAGACCTGGAATATCTTTTCTAATTCTGTTATAGATTCTGCTATGAGAGCAAGATCATCAACATATAGTAGTTCCCATGGGCTCCAGTCTTAAATCCCTCTGTTATGACCTGAAGGACAATGATGACTAGGAGAGGGTTGAGGGCCAAGCCTTGGTGAACACCTACCTGTACATGACCTGTGCTGTTTCCACAAGCCATTCATCTACCCCTAGCTTTCTTTGAGACCACCATATTACAAGGCTTTCTCAAGTTCAACAAATGCCAAGTACAACAGCTTATTCTTAGCTAAATACCTCTCTTACAGTTGCCTGACTATGAAAATAGCATAAATAGTGCTTCTCCCCAGTGCAAAGCCAAACTACTTTTCAGCTAGTCTAATTCCATTCCAAATTGATTGGGCTATAACTCTCTCCATAACTTTCTTCTCTTGGTTCAGTTATTTGATGCCTCTATTATTGCTTCTATCTAAGGTTTCCTGAATAACCTGGTTAACTAACTATACAGAGGACTAGACCATAGCCTACTCTACCAGATATTTTAAGCATCTCAACAGTGATTATTGATAGACCAGGGGCTTTCCTTGTCTTCAGATACTCTACCATTCATTATCTACATCTAATAGCCTTTCATAGTAGCTCTTCCATGTTTCTTTCTTTTCAGAGCCACTAAGTACAGCTTTCATTACATAAGAAACTCCCTTGTTTTCCATTACATTAATCACTGCTTTACTCTCTCTCCTCTTCATCATTTCTACATCAATATCTATGAATGATCATTTTTTATAACTGAATTATGGTGAGATATATTTTTTTAATCCAACTTTTTTGGTTGTATCATTGCTACTGTTATTATATTGTTCCATTTCTATTTTGTTTACCTTGAAATAAAATATTTTGCACCTTTACATGAAGTTTCAGGTTCTATTCTCAAGACCAGTTTCATTGGTCATTGTTTATCCTTCTGAGAAAATGAGTTTTATGCTTCATTACCATTGGTATTTTTATTGAGAAATAATTTGGGGATATCATCATATAGAGAGCTTTAAGTGAGGACCAACATAGCACTCAAGGTTATCATACACAATCCTTTTAAGATGAATTTTAAAGTTGTAAAGAGTAAACAGTGTTGCTCACGTCAAAAGAAAATATCATATATATATATATATATATATA
>NC_068981.1:111725303-111731656 GCF_001194135.2 Octopus bimaculoides
TTATATATATATACATATCAATGAAAAATATTTCAATACAAAAGTATTAATTTCCAGTAAATATCGGTGCCTTGTTGTACCACTCTTCTGAATTTATATATATATACATACAAATAAATGCCAATTTTTGTGTTTCAGTAGTTAAACTGTTGATTTTCTTTAGCTCAGCATGAGCCACTTCTTGTTCAGATCTTATCACCTAATCTTGATGATGTGTCAGTTTTGAGTGCTGGACCTGCTCAGTTTGGTTACAATCTCAAGAATTCCTCACCAGTAAGTTACCAGAACACATCTCTTTACTCTAATATTTATGCATGTGTTTATAACTATACTCAAATATGCTATCAACTTTTACATATAAAATTCTTAAATTTGACATGTTTTTCTCATAATTATTGAAGTTTGTTATTTTTGCTACATATTTGAAGTACTAAAACTTTTAAAATTCTATGAACATAATACTTTTGATTTTGGTTTTGTATTTTTTGTCATGCTGGCTGTTAAATATGTTGCATATAAATAAAAGAAAGACTGTATTTGAGCTAGAAATAGGCACTCATAAATTGAGAGAAGACTCGCGTTGGTCTTTGATTATGAACAATCTATGATTTGTACAATGACGTTAATATTGATAAGGAAGTCAAACCATATTGTTTGCATTTTAATATTAAGACTATTAAAAACAAAACTACATTGTAATGTGTCATTAATGAAGTGAAAAATAGTTAAATTGCACTTTTGCTTACTTATTTCACTTTCATTGCCCATGTAAGCAACTAGTCTCCAATAGTATTTAAATAACAAATTCTATTGATGTAAAAAAAATTCTCACATTATGTGCTGTGTAGAATTAAACATTGTTTCCAAGTAGTCTTATTCTCTTGAGTTACTTTCAGATACTGTAAAATATGGTGTCCTTATATCTGGTTGGTTATTGATCAACATGATTTTTCTCAGATTTAGTTATTATATGAAGTGATAACTTTATGGTCTTTAACAGAATAAATCTTTCTGTTTAAGAGAAAATATTCTGTAAATTCACTCAGATGCAGTTAATCACATTTGAGTAGCTAGCTACAAAATGGCATCCAGATATTTATTTTAAAAAAGCATGCTATTAAAAACCAACAAAAATGCCCTTATTTACATTATTTGTATTTGACTGATATTTGTCCTCATCTTGTTTGTTGTTAACACGTTTCAGATGATATACCCTCCAGCCTTCATCAGGTGTCTGAAGGAAATTTCGAACCTGGGTTCTCATTTGATGTTGTTGTTGTTCTTGTTCTTGTTCTTCTTGTTCTTCTTCTTCTTGTTCTTCTTCTTCTTCTTCTTCTTCTTCTTCTTCTTCTTCTTACTCTTTACTCTTTTACTTGTTTCAGTCATTTGACTGCGGCCATGCTGGAGCACTGCCTTTAGTCAAGCAAATCAATCCCAGGACTTATTCTTTGGAAGCCTAGTACTTATTCTATCGGTCTCTTTTGCCAAACTGCTAAGTTACGGTGACGTAAACACACCACCATCGGTTGTCAAGCGATGGTGGAGGGACAAACACACACACACACACACACACACATGCACACACGCACATATATATATATATACAACAGGCTTCTTTCAGTTTCTGTCTACCAAATCCACGCTCATAACCACTACGCCATATGCCCATGGGCATATGGTGTAGTGGCTAAGAGCGCGAGCTACTAACTCCAAGATTCCTAGTTCGATTCCAGGCAGTGACCTGAATAATAATAATAATAATAATAATAATAATGATAATAATATAAAAAAATACCTTAGGAATGAGAACCCAGGTTCGAAATTTCCCCAAGACACCTGATGAAGGCTGAAGGGTGTATCAGCCGAAACATTGTGTTAACAACAAACAAGATGAGGACAAATATCCATCAAATGTAAATCATGTACATAATTCCTCATCTCTTAAATATAGAACTGTATTATAAAATGCCCTAATCTTCAGTAGAGATTATGTTGGCTACTGAGCAAACAGGGAAAGCAGTTTGATATTAGCTGTTGCTATAGAGTCTTTTTGAATGCAAATGAATCTTTGATACTGCTGTAAACCGACTTGAAATTCTTGGTGATACTGTTAAACTGTTGCAACATATATAGCAGGCAAGCTGTGATCTTATTTTAATAATAGCTGTTTCACAAGAATACTTTTATGGGAAGCATGAAACTTATAATTCCCATTTTCTTAAATCAATAAGTTTCATCACCTATTATTGTATGGAATGCACATTAAACACAGCTGGCATAGAGGGGTGAATTAGAAATTAGAATCTAAGAAATTCTTACATGGATAAGATGCTATTGCTGTTTATACATTCTTTTTTATTTAATCGTATTTCTTAATTATTTTCATTAGATCCAAGGTCAGTTAATGCTTGCTGAGCCTTACAAAGCTTGTACACCTCTCACTAATACAAGAAATATCAAAGGAAACATTGCTATCTTGGAAAGAGGAGAATGCATGTTTATCGAAAAGGTAATATTAATACCATTTTATGAACATATTTATTGCAATTTTTAGTTCTTCATAAATCATAATTCTCATTAGAACCTTCTCAGCTTATTTACTTGAAGCTTAAATCTAACAGTTTACATTATATACTAAATGTCTTGCAAACAACTCGCACATGCAAATGCTACTAGTCGAGAACTTCGCATACCGGAAGCCAGCAAATGTATGCGGTCATCAGGAGAGAATGCGTGCCGTTTCAGGGCCTACCTCTTCACAGCATTAATGCACACTGCCCCCCCCCTCACTGATATGAGGCCCTGCTTGCTAGATCAACTGGTTATTAAAAACAAAGCTCAATATTTCTCTAGCCATCGCTCATCATCTCTTTTTAACCAAATCCAGTGGCCAGCCTTCTCCACCGTATTTTGGATATCACTCATGGAGGTATTTACCTTACAATGAGTTAGGCCTAACGATAACAGCAGTCGTCTCACACTGTGTCCTACAAACCCTCTACATCCAACATACTAAACATTACTGGCCTAAGTTTTACAGCTCTCTCTTAACAGAATCCAAAATCCAATTCTAATACAAGATCATTATTTTTCAAGGGAAAAAAGCCCTAAATTGTGCCATGTACCTAAGTATTATTATCAAAAATAAAATGAAATGTGAGGATTCAATTTTACAAAAAAATCTATCTATATTTGTTATTAAACAGAAAAATAATGGGATTTCAAAATAAAGTTTGCTTACTAAAATTATGAGGAATTCAATAAGATTTTATTTTTCAAATAGAAATCATACTAAGACAGTTTTTTTTTTTTAATTCAAATTATCAATCGAAGTGTCTTTTGTTTAAAGTTTTAGTTTGTTTTTAAAAATTGCTTCAGAAGCACACATCAAAAATATTATTCTGATTTCAGAGATTTTTCTACATTTCCTTTAACCATTTCATTACTGTATTTATTTTAAGATGCTCTATGTTTCTTTCAATTACTTTAGATATAACAAAGAATTTAGTAAAATGACTTAGTTATCATTAAGCTAGTGTTAGAAACATAAATTGTGACTAAGGTTTGGTGGAACATTTTAACTGAAAACTTATGAAAGCAAGACATTTGTCCTCAGAGCCAGTTTCAGAATAAATGTGAATGTTTTTGATTAAACTCAGCCATAAGCATTATACAGTAAATAAACATACCATTTTGTGATAAGTTTTGGTTCTAAAGATATTCTCTTGTAAAATTCATTCTCCAAAAATGCATATAGATGTCCAAATTCAGTTACAAAAGATGCAATAACTTGCATCTTACAAACATAAATGCCAAACAAATTGTATCTAATAAAATGATGAAGTAATTAAAAATACTAAATTGACAATGAAATTAAATATTCCAAACTGTACAGCTGAACTTACAATGTTCGTCACATTTCTGAAAATTATAAGTATTTTTGTTTGCATGTGAAACTGTAAAACTTCTATATTATTAATTTTTTTCCAGTTGTGAAAAACGTTTTGTTGATAATTTGATAATTGTCATTAAGTTTGATTATATTTGCTTTAAAAAGTATTTCATTAGTTATTCTGTTTTAAAATAAATGTGTAAATAGCTTTGTTGACAAACACAAAGCTGGCTGGAATTAGAAAAAAAATATAAGAAACCACCTAGAGATCAGGCTTGCTTGTCAGAATGATGATATAGGACTTCATTTTGAAATAGTTTATTTCTACTGTTGTAGCCAACAGAAAATCTATCAGCAACCATAGAGGCGATTGAGAGTAGTAGAGAGATGAACAAAAATCATAGCAACATCAACAAAAGCACTTTCCATCTCTAAGGAATCAGCAATGCAGTATCCATTACTGAAGCACATTTGTGCCACCTACGATGTGTCAACTATGAAGAAATATAATGAGAATGTACAAAAAGGAAGTATACCAGCTACCATCTAAGTTTTAGCAAGAAGATACAACCAGATGAATATCAAAATGATGCTTGTTTGCTCAAGCTAGAGTCATTGAAACAACCTAATTTAATAATAAAAATGCATTTTAAAAAAGGCAAAATATTTTAAGTTGAGAATGTTAATTCTTAAAGTGGAAGTTTTTTTTGTTTTTTTTTATATTAAAATTTAAATACTGATGTAGTTAATATTTTTCATTTTAAAAAGGGAAATAAGTATTTGTTTCTATTGTGTTTTGGGTATTTCAGATATTCATTACTTAATCTAAAAATTTATACATACTTAGAACAGTATTTTCATTAGAATGTTCATTTAAAATGTTTTTGTTGACATTTTCATTTTAGGCAACTAATGTGGAAATGGCTGGCGCAATAGGTGGAATTGTTATTGGTAAGTTTCAACATTTTAGCTTTTACCTGAAATTCCGTCAGCATATTTTCACATATTTTTTTTCTGTTGGTGATACTTCAGCATATAGAAGTTTTTTCTTCTTCAAGTATAGTATGGGCAAAGGTAATAGGATATATCATAAATTTTAAAACTGGAATGGTACCTTCAAAAATTATTACATTAGCAGTAATGACAGAGAATGCAGTTTGACTTCACTCTATGATAAAAAGGTTGTCAGTTATTGCCACACAAATACCCCCCCCCCCCATATGCACACACACACACACACATAATTGTCAAGCTATTCTATGTGTCTGAAATTTTTCTTAAACTGAATTCATCATCATTATCATCATCACCGTTTAACGTCAGCTTTCTATGCTGGCATGGGTTGGATGGTTTAACTGAGGACTGGTAAGCCAGGAGGCTGCACCAGGCTCCAATCTGATCTGGCAAGGTTTCTACAGCTGGATGCCCTTCCTAACACCAATCACTCGATGAGTGTAGTGGGTGCTTTTTATGTGCTACTGGCATGGGGGCCAGTCAGGCAGCACTGGCATCGACCACACTCGAATAGTGCTTTTTACATGCCACTTGCACAGGAACCAGTCAGATACTATGAAGACTTAATTAGCTCCAAATTGCATTAGCCCATAAAGAGGTTTACATCTAAAAAGTCTATGATTGCTGTATTGAAGCACTGTCCTGGCACTTCTAATATCACCACAGATAAACTATCTTGATCCATTCCTTTCACCTTGGAATGAATTTGGATACCTACCTCTAAATCATTTATCCACATTGTTATATTCACTAACAACTCTGAGCACTACAAATAAACTGACATACACTCAAACTTGGATTTCTCTTTATCTTAGCCAGCATAAAATGCTATCCTCTTCTTAAAATCCAATGTGGAAGACATCTACATTCTTTTCACTTATTTCTCTTATCTTCCCGGGCTACCTGCCAGTTTGCATTGCTTTTTTTGTTTTATTTTTTTAACCCTGGATACATGTTTATATCCATGTTCACATGCTTGTGTGCATATGCAAGTATCGTGACATAAAGAGTTAGGAGATCTAATGCTACCACATGATTCTTTCAACAGAGTTCATTTGATTACAGGTACTTGGGCCAAACTCTTGTACCCTCCCCATACACGTATTCCTGTAGGTGTTCAGATTGGGTATCAACTGCATCTTTTTTCATTAGTCTGTGAAAACAGAAAAACCATGGGCAGTATTGTTTGACTTATATGGGAGTTTTACAGTAACTGATCCTTATGACCATTTCCTTTTCTTGTCATATCCTTATTTTCTCCTCCCTTCCCCCAAACCACACATCCAACATACTCCTTTGCTATCCATTGTTACTTCCTATTTGTGTATATCTAGGTATATATATATACCTATCTATCTATCTATCTATCTATCTATCTCTCTCTCTCTCTCTCTCTCTCTCTCTCTCTCTCTCTCTCTATATATATATATATATATATATATATATA
>NC_068981.1:111732304-111733361 GCF_001194135.2 Octopus bimaculoides
ACATTAATCCCTATTTTTGTAAACAATTGTATCCATAAAAATTTTATTTGCAGAGAGCAGAAATTGAAAGAAGATATATGAAATGGACATGTATGTGTGTGTGTGTGTGTGTGTGTGTGGTGTGTGCATGCATGCTTGTGCATGTATATGTATTTATGATAGTTGATTTATGGAAAAGATTATGCTAAATTTTTGAAATGCAAATATGTGAATGAAAAGTTCAGACGTCTACATGGTAGCTAGACCTGGTAGAAATAGCAGCCAAATCTCCCTCAAAACACCCTACTGTCTTAATCACACAATTTTGCCTATTATGTAATTTCAATGAGAAACTGTAACTAAAGATTAAAATTATTAACCCCACAAAGAGGTGAATGAAGAGAGACAGCATAGCGAAAGTTTTGGCTGACTGTCATCCTGTACTCACCTTGTTGCTAGCGAAATGGTCTATGCCAGCTGTGTGAGCAACTGGTTGTTTTAATGGCAGAACAAACAGGGGAATTCCATTAGAATAAGTTTTAATTGATTTTCTTGGTAACTATGGGGGCTAGGAAAAAATACAAACCGTATTCCAATATATGCACTTGTCTCCACATGTGTGCCATTTTTCACGCGAATCCACCCAGCCATTTGGCTGTAAACCTCAAGACAAGAAAGAATACAACGGTTGCCCATGTCCAATTTATATTATCATCATCATCATCGTTTAACGTCCGCTTTCCATGCTAGCATGGATTGGACGATTTGACTGAGGACTGGTGAAACCGGAAGGCAACACCAGGCTCCAATCTAATTTGGCAGAGTTTCTACAGCTGGATGCCCTTCCTAAAGCCAACCACTCAGAGAGTGTAGTGGGTGCTTTTACGTGTCACCCACAAGAAGGCCAGTGAGGCAGTACTGGCAATGGCCACGCTCAAAATGGTGTATTTTATGTGCCACCCGCACAAGAGCCAGTCCAGGGGCACTGCCAACGATCTCGATCGAAAATCCTACGAAGGCCAGTCAGGCGGTACTGGCAACGGTCACGCTCAAAATGGTGTATTTTATGTGCCACCCG